>NC_089819.1:50289012-50556512 GCF_029633855.1 Hoplias malabaricus
TAATGGTGACAGCTGTTTAAGGCAATATAAGAATGTGTAAAGAGTGGGTGGCATATTACCCACTGCTGTGTTCCTCAAGGAGGCATCGAGCAAGGCACTGAGCATGGAGCCGAACCTCTTCCTGGCTTTCTCTCAGCAGATTGGCGTGCATTGCCACATAATATATGCAAATATGCATATAAGCATGTATTGAGCAGGAACACTGCACAAGGAAACAACTGCACAGCAACAGTGTCCCTGCCATGCTCTGGAGAGGAACAAGAGCAGATAGACTGGAGTCATTTACACTGGACTAACAGTCCTCACAGTCAATAAAGATACAATTAGGGACAAATCAATCGGCTGAAATATGTTTTCAATAATGTAGTGATTATGCTAACAGTGATTCAGCCAGCAAGTAAAATCTCTACTGGTGATAATGTCCATTATGATATTGCTGCAGTTTGATAAGGATATCAAATATAAGGCAAGATAAGACATGAGAGCTCTGTGCTTTCCCGCTTGTACTCTACTCTAACATTCATAAGGCTTATGACACTGGCATTTTGTGTAATTGTCGCCAGACAGGGTCAGTATAGCTGATATATCTCATTATTCCAGAGTGTTTAATGTTTTTAAACAGGGACTATTTTGATTTGAAACATACTTATAACAAGTCAAATGTCTAGATACTGGCCGATGTGTTATATAATGTTTCTACAGTCTCATAAAATATATATGAACTAATTTCAAAATGATTTCTCTATGCCCAGATGTTTTTTTTTTAACAGTTTTCCACCCAAATGGCTGCTCAGTGTTTGTAAATAATGTTGCCCCACAGGGGAAAAAAAAGAAGTCCCCAATGATTATAATTTAGATTCTTGCCAATCAGCCCCTGCCCCTCCCTCCCTTTCTCTCTCTCTCTCTCTCTCTCTCTCTCTCTCTCTCACGCCCCCATCCCTCTCTCATTCTCTCTACAAACGTTTCTAGGTTCTTGGTGAGAGAGGAAATGGGACGAGTGTGGACAGATTGGGGGTGCATTTGTCCTCATTGTAGCATGATTCGAGAATCAGGGCCTATCAACATAATGGCTCATTTCTGTCACACGAAATGAGGCACTATTAAAATGGCCCAAGCACAGGCGAGGGGGGCTGCAGCGAGAGGTTTCTGAGTGCCATATCAGACACCACGTCCTCAGTCCAGCCTCACACACATGTATTCAGAAGGTCACACTACAGTCTCTACAATGCTGCAGACTGTGCCATTAAAATTTAATCATGACAGCTTTAAAAACGAAGAGAAAAACTGAGACCTGGAGGACAGATAAGGCCCTTGGTCCCCATCTCTTACCCTTGGTTGCTCTTCTGAAGCAGCCATGCCCATAAAAATCCATATGCAGGGTTACATATCCGTTCCCAGGGTCTAGTAGTATGTTATCATAGAGCGGTTAGCACCAGATCTGACCCGATCATATCTCGCCTCGGTCGCCGTTGATGGGCCCCGTTTGTTCCTTTTTGAAAGCGGAGAGGACAAGATCATTGATCGTATCGGTCCACGTAATAAAATTATTAGGCTGAACTGGAGAGCCTGGCCAAAGGAACAATTGCAGCATAATTCAGGAAGCTTGAAAGTGATTATCTTGTGGCTAATTTCAGGAGATAAGCCCCTTTCAAATGGAACTATTGATAAAGAACTCCAAGTAGCTTGGCGAGAGTTAGATTGCTTTTGGGATTACGCCCGTCCTATATTCACTCCCCATTCCTGCTCTCCCTCTTTTTTTTTCAATTAAACCCAAAACAAAGAGGCCTGTGTGTAAAGGAGGGAAAGAGGTTGGAGTAATTACCGGCTTAGGCCCTGCTGCTAGCGGTGAATTTCAAGTGAATCTCAAGAGCTTTAATGAGGAAAGAGGAACATTTTATGGAATTATTATTAACCATTGTCAGGCAACAGAGAGACGGACTGGTGTGGAACTGCTTCCAATTAGATTCTGCACCATGACAGGAAATTTGACAAGCTGCAGCAGCAGATGCTAATTCAGCAGGTCCACGGGCTGAGACGCCCAATAACACTTTTAATGCAGCTACAGAGCCTCGTGTGCTTGAAGACAACAACGTGTAAAGGATGTAGCTCACTAACAAAGTGAAGGCCTAGTGTATGAGGCTTGTTTCTTGTTTTATCTTTCTGAAAAATGCTTATTTGAATCTCTAGCCTGTCACAGTAAATAAGCCAATTCAAAGTAATAGATATTTGTAACCACACTCTAAAAAATTATGGTTCTCTGGAGCAGTGGCTCTAAAACCAGGCCCCACAAGGTCTGGATTTTTAGCTTTATCCCTGCTGGGAGTTTGGGAGGCTTGAGCTAGAATGTGGACTGCCTGTGAGCCCCGTAGACCATGATAAGAACCACTGTTTCTGACTGATGGTATATAAGGATCATTAAAGGCTCCCTAAAGAACCTTTAAATTGATGTTTTTTCAAACGGAGATGAAGAACCTTTTAGTTAACTTAAAGACCCATTGTATAACAGAAAAGGTTCTGTTCAGGAACATTTGTTTAAGAGTGCATCTTATGGAACAAGAGGTCAGGATGTGTACAACAAAGAACCTGCTAATTTTACTCATCTAAAATAACCAGTGATTCTACATATCTTCAAACTTTTCATACATTCATTCATTCATTTTCAGTGACCACTTACCCAGAACCTACCCTGGAGCCACTGGGTGCAAGAGGGTGTGTCCCTCGGTGCTAGAGGGTGCTAGTGTCCCTCCCTTTTGGCGCGGCTGCCCATTTTTACATGTAGTGTTAATAATAGTAATACAGAGGTGTAAAAAAATGTTTTCTTGGGGTACTGTTTCGCCTTTAGAGACCCTTTATGTACTCCTTTGCCATGAATGGCTTTTGATATGAAAAATAATATGTTAAGCCAATATTATATCTCAAAACTATTGTAATTCACTGTCTGAGGCACCAGGCAGTATATTCTTAACCACTTCATGTAATAGCTTTCTGTGAAGGAGCTTTTAGAGCCATAAAACACTTCAGACGTCTGGTTCCTATTGCCACCATTGTGAAGAATTCTGACAGTACAGAAATATTCGGTTTCTTCAGAAAGTTTCTGTAGAAAAGTGTATTTGACATTAACGAAATGTGCAGGAATTAAAAAAATATATATCTGTGGAAGTAGCATTAAACAGGTGTGTGTTTTATATCGCACATAATTTATATCCATGCTGTAACATTCTGGCAGTTCTAGACTTTTGAAATATATTGCCTTTCTTCATCTTTATTGTTGAACTGTATAATTTGTATTCTGAGATTTTTGTTTCTACGTGTCTTAGAGGAGAGCTACTGGTATTTGGTTTTCCTTTTAGTGAACTTCCCTCAGCTCTCAAAACCTTGGGCTTTGATCTAAATATTACTGTAGTCAAAAAATAAGATCAAAAGGCTAAAGGAATTGGAAGTCAAATGGAAGCACACTGTTGGAGGAAAATGTGTTCTCTGAAAGCCAAAATCAGTGCTATCCGGACCAGGACTGATTGGGTACACGGGTTTGTTGGTGTGAGTTGGGAGGAAGATGAATGCTTAGGGCTGAGAAGCTGATTATTGATCTGGCTTGGGTCCTCCCTGATGAACTGCTGTTGTAAATACAGATAAAGACATCGTCTTATGTCGTAATGGATGGTAGTCCCTGGATTTGCCATCCTTAACGAGAGCGAGTTTATCGCTTGACTTTGAAATGTCTCCCACCACATAAATCCCTGCAATGAACATAATCACATTTCTGGAATACAAGTATTAACTGGTGTTATAAGTAGCTAGGATGGTATTTTATATATTTACTCTAAAATGCTTTTTTTAAAGGAGCAATCAGTCAATTCCTCTTTTCATTGTTTTCATGTTAAAAACAGCCATTATAGTAATACGTAGCCACATTGATTTTTTTCAGATTTTATATCCAACATATTTTAAACATGACTGTCACCATGTGAGGGACCCACTCAGTGTAGCATAACTTTTATAGTGGGACCAAATAAATAAAATAAAAAATAAAAAAATACAAAAACAACAATTTGATTCTGCATCTCATGTGAATTGCCCATTAGTAAATATGTTAAAGCAATACGAAATAACTCATAAATATTATTATTAATATTGCTTCTTTTTTGTAGTCAGCCTTATTGACTGTACTTTTAATTTAGTTTCTGCTTCTTGTACACAGTAGCCTTGCCATTAGAGATTCTGTATGAAACACCGAATGAGGTGGTTGGTGCCATCTAAGTAGCATTGTAATGCATGTCAGTCACTGACAGACAAGCCTTTATCATCAGTTAAGTGGGCACTGCAAATATTTAGGCATTGTGAAGGTATAAAATTTGACCACCGAATGCACTTCCTATTAGTCTTCTGCAATGTGTTCAGAACTGATAAAGGGAGAGAGAGAGATAGAGAGAGAGAGAGGGCTAAGAGAGGGATGGGAGAATGTTATGAATATGTTTAATGGAAGGAATAAGATATACTTCCCTTTGGGCAGAAAGAGACTATTAACTACTCAACATAATATATTCTATGTCCTCTGTTCTTCCTACATGCGGCCGTTTTCTATGAGAGTGCCATTACATTATGAGCATCCATAGACTGTGGCTAATGCTGAGTCATTTATTTTCTAACAGTGATTAACCATTATTTTAGTAACCCCCCCAAGATATAAACCCAAAGCTGAAATTTACCCCAAATTGGACAGAGGAAATTACAGTCATTTAATTTTTCAGGCTACTGGTTTACAGTAGGTTAACATTAGAACATTAGGAACATTAGGTTTTTAACCCATTCTGGTTTCATTTGGTTTTCCCACTGATCAAATCATTGAAACAAATATTGCACTGCTTATTAGATTGGATCTGTCAGTTTGATAGCCGCATAATTTAAAAAAACATATATAATTCAGTTATATTCATCTTGACACTATGGACCAGTTTCCTAGATGCTTAATTATATATTTGAAAGGTGTTAAAACTAGGAAATCACTCAAACAGCAGAGATGTACAGGTATAAGGATTTCAAAATGACTAAAAAATAAAAACAACTGAATTAACAAAAGGCGGCATGGTGGTGCAGCAGGTAGTGTCGCATTCACACAGCTCCAGGGACCTGGAGTTGGTGTGTTCTCCCTGTGTCCGCGTGGGTTTCCTCCGGGTGACTGTCTGTGAGGAGTGTGGTGTGTTCTCCCTGTGTCCGCGTGGGTTTCCTCCGGGTGCTCCGGTTTCCTCCCACAGTCCAAAAAACACACGTTGGTAGGTGGATTGGCGAATCAAAAAGTGTCCGTAGGTGTGAGTGAATGTGTGTGTCTGTGTTGCCCTGTGAAGGACTGGCGCCCCCTCCAGGGTGTATTCCCACCTAGTGTCTAATGATTCCAGGTAGGCTCTGGACCCACCGCGACCCTGAACTGGATAAGTGCTTACAGATAATGAATGAATGAAATAACAAAAATGTGTTGAAATTTAAAGCTGGTATGTGCTTTAGTTTCATTAATTATATCTTTATCATTTTTTGTCAATGAATTTAACCAGGCTTCTGAGTGTGTAGTATATTAGAGACAAGTGGGTGGTGAAAGGGCAAGGCTTATGTTATCCATGCAGTGTCTTTGTAATTGCATAAATCCGAGGCTGTGTAGAATATTATTAAAGGTCTTTAAAACTCTGTAGGTTCAGGACAAATTGGAGTCAAACATTTGAGTAAATCAGCCATGAAAACATATTTCATTACATCCCTTCCCTTCCAAAAGAAAGACCGGGAGCTGTAGATCTGTTGTGTCCAGTCCTATCCACAAAGGACTGGTGTGGCTGCAGGTTTTCATTCGAACAGAGCAGGAGAGCACATGATCAATTGTTTGAAGACTGAGGCCAACTGATTAAACAAGTGGAATCAGGTGTGCCTCTGCTTGTTTGAAAAACTGCAGCCACTCTGGCCCTTTGCGGATAAGATTGGACACTGCTGTCTAGATGATGCATGAGTTTGCCAGATGTGTCATCTGGTGAAACCTTTCACCTTTCCCTCTGCTGAAAAACTGCCAACGTGATGGTGAGTGTGAAAAAGTAGACCTGCCACATTTTAATGTGATCAATGTGTTGGTGTTTTTTTTTTTTTTAATAAGGCAATGAAAATACAGGGTATGTTCTCTCTGTGTAGAGCATATCTTTCAACCAGCCACATGGAGTGAAGTTGTAATTACTAGTTAACCATCTGGTATGCGCAACTTTCAAATGAGCACCTGAACACAGCATATGCCAAAAGTCTAAGTGGCATGTTCAGTGGTGAAATCGTTAGCATTGCAGTTTAGTCCCAGGCTGGGTTTAATCCAGGAAACTAGCTCTATGCATCCAACATGCAGTACAAAATCCTAATTATGTACTAGAGTAAACCTTATTTCACACATATCTCAATATTGTGGTCAGCAGGCCTAATAGCTTTATTACTGTGTACTGTATGTTAACCAACTGCAGGCCACTTATCTCCTGGGGTCACAGTGACCTCCATTACTAATTGCTTGTCTGTGTGAACCATGTCGGTTTTAACAGGACTAGCCAAACATTAGAGCATTAAAAAGAGAGTCATTATTTTACCCCAACATCTTCTTTCAGACAACGGCTGCTGGGACACTTTTTATTAGATACAGATTTAAACTGATATGGATAATGTGCAAAAATAGCATATCCATATGTTTCTTATAGATAGATAGATAGATAGATAGATAGATAGATAGACACTTTATTGTCTTGCATAGAAACAGTAGCTCTATTGAGACACAGTACATTAACATTACAAAAAAAAAAAAATAAATACTCGCATTGAAACAGCTTTCATAGATGTGAATTAAGCTCTTTATTCAGTTTAAGAATTGACTGATGTACAAAAGAATGATCCAGTCTAACCTTATTAAACAGTGGAACACTGTATCGTCGTCCAGATGGAAGAAGTACATATTCACTATTCAAAACATGATTAGTGTCAGAAAAGATGTTTTTTTTTGCCAGCCGCATTGTGTTGTTATAACAAGCGACCTCATACAGGGTTTCTAGAGGCTGACCCACAGTCTTTAAACAGATTCTGATCAAGTGTTTCAATCCGGACCTCACAGATGTAGATAAACAGCTGTAGCACACAGCATTACACTCAAAATAACAGCAGTATAAAACAGTAGGAGTATCTGCTGAGTAGCTCCAAAAGATCGGAGACGACAAAGAAAATAAATTCTCTTTTTAATATTTTTACAGATGTAGTCAATATGATGTCTCCATGATAGAGTGGCATCAATCATTACGCCAAGATATTTATAACACAGCACCTGTTTAATTATTTCATTATTGGTAATGGTGGGATTTGCGACTATCGATTTTGGGCCAAACAGAGTTTCTTCTGTTTTCTTTGTGCCAATGTCTAGAGCATTGTTTTTGCTCCACGTAAACACCTTGTTAACTCCCTGCTGGTGCTGTCCATGTCATTTAATAGTGTTTGCTAGGGTGACCAGACATCCTCTTTTACCCGGACATGTCCTCTTTTTTAGACTTAAAAAAAAATGTCCGGGCGGAATTTCACAAACATCCGGGATTTTGTTTTTCTAGAGCTTACATAGAATTTCGAGAAGCGTTTCATTCACAAACTAGTCCCGCCCTACTCTATACCAATTGATTCGCTTGAGTGAGAAGGGGGCGTGGTGAAGTCGCCTAAAATCTTCTGATTGGACGGTCTGACTGTAGAGCTACCGTTATTGGTCGATAACCTTCTCTGTAAACATTTAATTGGTCAGTCTGCAGGTCAGTAGTCATCCACCCCCCCCCCCCCCGGAGACTTGTCCTCTTTTTCACCATCTCAGATCTGGTCACCCTATGTTAGCAAGACAGTATTTTAGAACATACTGATTATTTGAAGTTATACGACAATCGTCTGTGTATTAAAAAAAAAAGCAAAGCAGAACTCACGCAGCCACCAACACCGGTGGAAATGGCAGGAGAAAGAGTCTTGCTCGCTTTATTTGTAAGAAAAGAAGTGTACCAGTGAATCTAATAAGGGTTCGCTCTCAGACGAGACACTTTAAAAAGTAGAATATTGGATTGTATTGTGTTAAAGGCTGATGAATAATCTAGAAAGAGTGCTACCACATAAGTATTAGGTTTATCTAGATGTTTAGTAGTAATATGAACTAATGTAGCAACAGCGTCTTCCGTGCTTCACCCTACTTTATATGCAAACTGAAATGGATCTAATTTCTCATTAGTACAAGTAGTTTGCAGATGTTTGAGCAAAAGTCTCTCTAGGGCCTTTATGATCACAGACGTTAAAGCTGTGGGTCTAAAATCGTTGTATTCTTTTGGACATTGAATCTTAGGCAGTGGTTTTATATGTGAAGTTTTCCATGCTATTGGGACTGTGTGTGTATCAACTGAGAGTTGAAACACTGGTTGTCAAGCTGGTGCCAGCTCTGTTGCGAAGTTTTTTAAAATAAAAGGACTACACTTATCTGGCCTGCTCTGCTATTTATGCCATATGATGTTATATTAAGTGATATTTCTAACTCTCAGTGGGCAGAATATGCATGTGGGTCAGTTTTCTGCTTTGCTTATTTGTCTTGCTTAGTCCAGCAGGACTTCATTGGCAAGGTCAAGAGGAAAAAAATTGTGAGCAGGGAAGGGAAACTGAGGAGGCTGAAGAAATGGTCCACAGTGATATTTTTTCCCCCTTCCAAGGTTATCACTAGGAAGAAATGGGGGACAGATCGTTGAGTGAGGGAGGAGAAACAGGCCTTCAACTTTGTATTACAGTTTTACATCTGCTTGGTAATATAAAATGCTCTAGCCTATACATGCCTTCCGTGGTGTCGGCTTTGAGGAAGGCGAGTGTGTACAGATTTATTCGCCCAATTTATCACGATACAAACAATCCCATAGAAATGTTCTTTTGTTGACAAAGTTAAACGATCATACTTGAAGAGCTTTGCTGGCTTAACCCATTATTCATTGACGCTATTATGGTGTGCACACTCTTGGCCTTAAATGGATAAATAAAGCAGTTTTCCTCTGTTGAAGGTGTAATTGATTTCTCCCTCTGGGTTGACTGATGGCCCTGGATGTGACAAATAGAGAGGAAGAGGACAAATCTCCTAAGAACCACGCCTATGAACTTCCTGAGCATTGAGAAGACACGCTAATCTAAAAGAAATCTATTTCTCCATTAAACAGGCGAAGGCACATCACTAGCAGACGCCTTGAAAAAGAGAAGCATCTCTCTCTCTCTCTGTCTCACTCTCTCTCCCTCTTTTATCCTTCTCTATCTCTACCTATCTATCTCTCTCATTCACTCACTCACTATTGCAAGCATTATATAATTGAAGAGTGAGATCATAAAGTCTCACACATTAACATCAAGCTAATGAGCAGGTGTCAATGTGGTTGGTCATTTCTGATTGACCTTGACAGGTCAGCAGGCATTGGTCACGCATGGTAATGTGGAAATAAATCACCATAAACACAGTGGGTGTAAATTTAGCCAACTGCATTTTGTTTAGTTAAAGTTGGCTACACATGTATTTTACGAGCCCTAACTTTAGCAATGCTTATGTCTTATCATTGTTTGTACATTAAGCTTTGTATTATAAGTCTCATACGGAAGTGAATATTTTTGTTGAGAGCTGAATATTAAATGATTGAATGGGGCGGCATGGTGATGAAACAGGTTGTGTCATTGTCACCCAACTCCAGGATCCTGGGATTGTAGGTTCAATCTCCACTTTGGGTCAATTCTCTTGCATTATCTTGAAAATAATGAGGAAAATAAAGAGTAAAGAAACACAGGAAATATTTTTCATTCATACATTGTCTGCAACCACTTATCTAGTTCAGGGTCGCGGTGGGTCCGGAGCCTACACGGTATCACTGGGCGCAAGGCAGGAACACACCCTGGAGGGGGCGCCAGTCCTTCACAGGGCAACACATACACACATTCAGTCACACACACACACCTATGGACACTTTTGAGTCACCAATCCACCTACCAACATGTGTATTTGGACTGTGGGAGGAAACCAGAGCACCCGGAGGAAACCCACGCAGACACAGGGAGAACACACCAACTCCTCACAGACAGTCACCCGGAGCGGGACTCGAATCCACAACCTCCAGGTCCCTGAAGCTGTGTGACAGTGATACTGCTTGTGATGTTTCACATCTGCTTGTGATGTTTCATGGTAAATTAATATACTGTAGTTAACTTATGTTTGTTTAGTTGTTTAAATTTCCACTAGAAAAAACAAAAATACATTTGGTGAAAGGGAAACGAATGTTTAATAAAGACTACTGTAGACAATCAAACCACTTAAAGATACTGGCTGAATCCTTTTTTTTCTGTTTTTCAGGAATGTATTTGTTTTCCTGGTGCTGACTATGGCAGTTCAGACACAAACATGAACATTGAAGGATTCAGTATAATGTATAATAATAACTGTGCCAAATTAAGAGGCCACATTTAATGTTTATACATTTTTGTCAAGTAACCAGCAGAAAATCACAAGTGTCAAAGGTTAAATGAGTATTTAATGTTTTATATATCCAATCATGGCCTGCTTTCATTCTTTTTCAAAGACTTGATTTCAGGTCGTTTCACTACTTTGAAAACAGCATCTTGATTGATTTTATACCTTTTTTTTTTTGACATCTTTTCTCAGTACCAGCTTCTTAACAACTGGGGACACAGTTCAGTCACAAAGTGTTGAAAGCATGGGCAGATGCTTTTCAGACTCTGTGATTTAATCCTGTATCTCAAAGTTGAAAGCTTTAAACAAAGTTTGATGTTCAATCAGGCCTTTTATTTCTGTTAAATATGAAGTATAACCTTCCCAGATACATCTTGTTTAATGACAGTTTATGCTGGGGATTGAACAAAGGATGAATGGTCCCTGACTTTTACGTAGGCCTTTATTTCTACAACACCTCACAAATAGTTAAATTATAGAACACGTGGAAAAATAGGGCATCCCATCTGACAATGAATACTGGAGGCTTTTCTATGTTAAAATAACCCTGTGATGGTCACTTGGTTTCCTTGCCTCAAGCTACCACACAGGCTTGAATGGATATGACCTCTTACTGTGCAGGGAAAAGCAATAGAGAAGGAAAGCTATTACTCCTGTACGGCTGTGAGGAAAGTTACCGGTTCAGAACAAAGCCAAGGTGGTGAAGCTTTTCTGAAGCTGTGTTAATGCTTCACACAGAAATTGTGTTACGTTAAAAAAAGGTGAAATGTAGGCCTTGTTTTGTTGTTGTTACGTTTTAACACTCCACACTGACCCCTGAAATGGTGTAATGTCTACAACCTGCTACAGGGTGTTTAGTTTCATTTACTATTAATAAAACCTCTCAACAGGACATTGCAACATGCCAAACTTGAAAATTTGTTTGTATCATGGCATATGCTCTGGGGATGCTTAAAATTGTTTTAAGCTCCTCACAGGAGGTAAACAGCACTATGGAATCTCCTGTCCAGCTGAGCTCACTAACAAAGAACATACTGTTCGTTTTAGTTGCTGGGTTAAAGTGACTTCTTATAAAGGCTTTCAAAGGGAATCCAGGGAGCTTCCTTAAAATCTAAATTCAAATGTAAACAAAGTCAAAATCTGTGATGAACCTAAAACCATTTATGGTAGGACGATCATGAAATGTCATTGCCAAAGGTTTGGGTACACCAGTCAAGTTACATCCTTTATTATTATTATTATTATAGGCTTTAGATGTACAAACATATAGGTAGGTTCACACTGGTTGTTTGGTCATTTTGAATATTAAATAAAATGCCTATATTTCACATGATCCACTCTTGTTCCTTTCACCACCGCTTTAAAGAAATCTGAGCCAGTGCACTTTTGAAAAACTGATCACATATCCCTCTTTAACAAACTGTTGGCTGCATGTTGTTATTCAGCAACAATGTACATTTGCAGCCATAAATGTGAAGTGATATTATAACAGAAACTCTAAAAATGAGAAATAGCTGCTTTTAAATCCACATAATGTGCCACATTTTCTTTGCCATTGTAATCAATACAATAAGTGCAACATGCTGCTCTTTTTCCATGCACTCCGAGACTTTTTCATAAACAGCAAAGCTATAAGTGGCTGAGTCAGTCAAGCCTGAGCGATACATTCCCATGTAAAAAATTCCCTTTTATCCCGATGTGTTTGCACTTCAAGTATTCAGCAAACTCAGTAGCAGAGATTTTACAAATATGTTCTACGACACTGCGAGTTATTGACTGGTTGAATGAATGCACTGAGAATTGCACAGTTGCAATATTCCGGCCGAGGTGCTGCAGTTTTTAGTCTCTCGTCATGCGTAATTCATGGTCAGCTGACAGACTTTGATTTGTATGTTTACAGAATGAGAGCTTCCTGAGCAATGATTTAATCTTTTAATTGGATAATAAATCCAACTCTTTGAGTAATGGTCTTTCATCATGCCACAGCTGACCACCAAGGTCAAATGAGCATTAATGCTTTTACTCTTGCTAACATCTGGACTGTTTCACCGAAAAAAATTATATCGATCAATTATAGAGCTTTATTAGGATTAATTGCTGTTTGTGGGTATGTTTTGTGTGTTTGTGTGTGTGTGTGTGTGTGTGTGTGAGAGAGAGAGAGAGAGAGAGAGAGAGAGAGAGAGAGAGATGCTGAAAATGCTGAATGCTGAGAAAAACAACACAAATTCTACAATTAGCTTCAAACCAGAGGTAAAGATCTACATTTTCCAAAGCTGTGATTTGTGTTTTTTCAGCAGGAATGTTAGGAGGCGGTCACAATACACTGAAGTGGAGGCGTTGTCTTTGGGTGTACCAGATATTTTTTATCAGAGTATTTGTATCTGTGCTGAAATGTTACCTGCCATCATTTTGAAGTGATATTCTATTATGTTCCTGTTCCTTAATTACTAAATTGCTAAACATCCTTCCAACATTTACAGTGATGTCTGAAATCTGGGGTTTCTTTGTTTCTACATAAATATGACATAAAGCATCATATGGTTGTCCTGCCAGTCCAAAAATTCCAAAGTTTAGTGTCAGAATTTGCATTAATTCATTTATTGTCTGCAACCACTTATCCAGTTCAGGGTCTAAGTGGGTTCAGAGCCTATCCTGAATCATTGGGCTCAAGGCAGGAACACACCTTGGAGGAGGTGCCAGTCCTTCAAAGGGCAATACACACACATACACACACTTTTAAGTTTCCAATCCACCTACCAACGCGTGTTTTTGAACTGTGGGAGGAAACCGGAGCACCCGGAGGAAACCCACAAAGACACAGGGAGAACACACCACACTCCTCACAGACAGTCACCCGGAGGAAACCCACAGAGACACAGGGAGAACACACCACACTCCTCACAGACAGTCACCCAGAGGAAACCCACACAGACACAGGGAGAACACACCACACTCCTCACAGACAAATCAAATGCACACTTGGTTTAACATTATTTATTACCAGTAAAATTAGATAATGGATGATACCCTTACATAATACTGAACTGCCATGAGGAGCAATTTGGAAAGGTTAAACCAACACATACACACAGAATATCACTTACCGCAGTAGTGACGTTTGTTTTTATTGTAATATTTATTGTTTGTTTTTGAACAAGTAAACTCTTACTGCTTTGTTAAGCAGCCCTTTAAATGCCATTTCCATGCACCTAACAATTCTACACAGTAATGTTTATCAAATATTTTTGTAAGTATTTCCGGTAATAAAATTAACATGTAATTAATGTCAGTCTTGACTTAATTAAGTGAAATGAAGGTTGCTCTCTGCCTTTGGAATAGTACAGTAACACAATGGACATGTGCTAGTTCAGGTTAGATTTGTTACACCTGTAATATTTGGGTTTCACTTTACTATATGATCCAGCATTTTTTGCTGGATTTCTTGAGCCTTACCAGAGCCCTGAGAATAAACCGATAATTAAAGTTCAGTCACATTTGAATTACATTATAATTACAAAACGAATACCTTAGTTGTTTATGTAATGCTTGAGAGTGTAGCATAGGATGTACAGAGCCAAGTAATATCAGCAATAAATACACTATGATAAAGGGGCTGTGTTTATGGTGGATCCGTTTACGTCATGACCTTCACCCTCCCCAACCATCTCTGCTATTTTAGTCGCTTAATCGATGTTGTAATTCTCACATGCAGGCCTGACGCTCCCTGGCTGACCGTGCCATGAATGCAGATCACTCTCCGCCGATAGACTTCTGTCCGGTCCTCTCCACTGGACTACGACAGGGCTTTTGATCTAACTCAGGAGTACAAATACACATTAGATATTATCAGAGCTCCTCACTGGATTTCACACAGGAGCTGGAGCAGTTCGTACTCACCTGAAAATGCTTGCGGATGGAGTATTTGTGCAGCGATACTTCATTAAGCAGATGGTTGTATATATAGGCCTCACCTTTTTCTTGCTTTCTTACAGCAATTGCAGCGGATCAAAATAGTTCTGCTCCAGCTGCTTCACAGTATGAGGTGTTGAGATATGATTACGACACATGTCGACTCTGAGTTTTTCTGAAAATATGGAATAACAGAGCCTTAGATCCTCAACCCCCAAATTCTGTCTAGATATATAATAATAGGCATTACAGATGCTGTACAAAAGCAATAATGTACAAGTTTCAGTCAGTATTATAAAAATGCTTTGCTATTTTTAGGTTTAATATGATTTATATTTGTATCTAGAATTTATGTATTTAAAAGTCTTGATCACACACAGCCCTAATTACACAGACTGGATTGGGTCAGTTGGTAACAGTTTAAAACCCTATAGAATATAATGTCAACTTGTCAAATGCATTTCATTATATTTACAAATGCCACAATTGTAAAGGGAAATACTGGATAGTCGTATCAGCTCGCAATTCCTATATTTGTTTACCCTAGTTTTGAAACTGTTTTGAAATAATCACACCCTTGAAACGTGTGGCAAGCATTCACATTTCACATACTGCCTATCAGTGCTCAGCTACTGAACTAATTTGCAATGGCTTTACAGATATCTCAATGCCTAAACTACAGCTCTTACACGAGTCAAACCATACGGGTTTTGGTTTATATCATTAGTCTACTCATAAATGTCGTCCAGAATGATATCACAGCTATATCTTCTGTTTATGTGCTAAACACTGCATTCAACATCCGCATGTTGTTAAACAGCTCTGCAATGGCTTTATGCTGCCACACTACCCTTGGCAGACTGAAGCGTGTGGGTACTGGTTCAATTTTAATTTGGCGAGGATAACTTTCACTGACAGATTTAACCACACACACAAACTCGGTCTAACTCACTGCATTCACAAGCAGATTGAAGCTTTATGACAAATAAACGAGTGGAGTCAAGGTAATATTAATATTTCATCAGTGATAATCCAACATAACGACGATAACAAACTAGATTTCTGTGAGTGACCATCTATCCCATCTATTCCGTTCAAAAAACATGTCGCAGTGTCGCAGTCACACAGTCACAGGGACCTGGAGGTTGTAGGCTCTAGTCCGGCTTGGGTGACTGTCTGTGAGGAGTTTGGTGTGTTCTTCCTGTGCCTGTGTGGGTTTCCTCCGGGTGCTCCGGTTTCCTCACACAGTCCAAAAACACACGTTGGTAGGTGGACTGGAGACTCAAAAGTGTGTGTATGTCTGTGTGTTTGTGTGTCGCCCTGTGAAGGACTGCCGCCCCAACGTGTTCCTTCGTTGCGCCCAGTGATTCTGGGTAGGCTCTGGACCCACTCCGACCCTGAACTGGATAAACGGTTACAGATAATGAATGAATGAATGAATATACCTTAGAGAAACTTACAACTTCTCAACAGCAGTGGTGACAGGGACCAGGAGTGAGGTGTGCCACACAAATATAGCCATTTTATTTACAATTCACAATCAGTGAAGCTTTAGATGTCCTCTGAGTTTATAAACTGAAATTGTGAGAGTTGCAGTATAGTAATAAATCTGAAAAACTACATTTTCTTTGGGACTATTTTGCATTACAACCCTGTGCATGGATTCCTTCCCCATGAACGCCTTTTAATAAATGTTTTAGGCCAAAACTATTATAGAACAAGGTCTCATGCATCATGCATTGTATTTGTATCTATGTGTGAAGTAGCTTTTAGAGACTTAAAACTGGCTCCTGTCTACCGCTAAACGAATTCTGATTTGGTTACATAGCATTTCATTTTACACCATACTGAACGACTTTGTCTAAATTTTATTCATTTAATTATGGAAAAAACCCATTCCCCCCTTTAATTATCCACACAACTTGTCTGTGTTCTGATGGCACAAATAGAGCGTGAACTTCAAAAGCTGTGTTACACAAATCACATTAGTAGCAATAAATGTGTGCAGTGCCTCTACATTAGACACAATATGTTCCAGATATGCATCTCAGTTTATGTAAATGTTTCATAAAGCTTTTTTTATAAAAGCCCTTTCTTTAGACATGTATGAAGTAAGAATGGAACTGCATGATCGATTTTGGGAAGTAGAGCTTGAAGGCTTTTCTACATTAAAACACCCCTGAGTCCAAGTAAGGCAGGGTTTAATAACCCCCCAGCCTCTACACTGTATTTTCCTCCACTGCGCTTTCGTGTGCAGTTTAATTTCAAGGTTGCATTGACAGATATTGAATGTATGCACCAGCAGTTGGAGGCAAAAAATAATGATGGAACCAGTGTGGGTAGAACGATCCGCTAGGGCTTTTATTTGTGTATTGGAAAAAAAGGCAGAACAATGAGCTATGACTATGAGCAATATTAGGTCCACGTAGACTAATATTTACACTAAAGCTGTCGACAGTGTGAGCAGAAGATGGAATTCTCAGCCACTTTGTGTTTGATGCAGCTAGGTAAAATAATTTCAAATCATTACAGCACAAATGTTGTAATAACGGGAAATGAGAATCTAATTTTCACATCTGTTCCTACAACAAAGAGAAACATTTAAAAACCTTCATTTATTTAATTTATGAGAGTGGCTATAAGATAATCCACTTGCATAAGAAAGAATATGTAAAGAATTACACAGCTAACTGTCACGCCCGCTTCTCAGGACTCCATATCCCAGAATACCCCAGAAGATCACATGACTCCACACATGAAGTTTCCCATTCACCTGAATTCTAATAATGCACACCTGTTTGTCCCCTTTTATATAAACCTCAGTTATTTTCCCAGTCCCTCCCAAGTATTGCCGAGTTGTTTCCCTGCATACAAAGCGTTCTCTAGTGTCTGATTTACCTTGCCATCCTGTTGCCTACTCCTCGTCTGACTGTTCGTGACGCTAACAAAAATAGAAATCACAATATAATTAAAAATATGTAAATAAAATGGGACTCCTAACAACCCTGCCATATGTGATAGGGCTCCATTACCATAAGAAAGCTTTGATCTTCGAGAATCAGCACACACATTTTGAGGGGAATTTCTTAACAATAAATACAATATATTAATTCAATCATTCATATGTGAATGAGTACGAATACCATAGTATTACTAAACTGTGGTATTCATACTCATCATTTTAAAAATGGTTAGAGCAGGAAGTTAAAAAGTTTAGAAATTAGTTTATTTCTTTCCTCTTTCTTCATAAAATAGTCTTCTTTTTTTAATTCCATGAGATCATTAATCAAATGTCTTTTCTTTATGCAGCACAATCTGCATGAGTACAGAACATCTATATGATCATCAGCAGTTTTGCCTCAACTATAATTAGATAAACTTTTTAGCTTTACTTTTCATTTCTAACTCTGCTCTGTCTGGTATGGGGGACTGTGGGTAAAGATATAAGTGTCTTTTGAGTCATTGCTTCAGTGAGTTTGACAAAGTACCTCTGGCTTTTGTTTCAGCAGGTAAGCAGCAGGATGGTGGCAGGTGAGGCGAGTGGGCACAGCTACCTAGTAGCATGCTGGCAGCCCATTCTCATCTTGATGCTGGGCACGGTGCTCTCAGGCTCGGCCACAGGATGCCCCTCCCGCTGTGACTGCAGTGCTCAGGAGCGCTCTGTCGTGTGCCACCGCAGGAAACTGATCGCCCTTCCCGAGGGAATACCCATAGAAACACGACTGTTGGACCTGAGCAAGAACCGTTTGAAAGCCATCAACCCTGAGGAGTTCATCAACTATCCTCACCTGGAAGAGTTGCAGCTCAACGAGAATGTAATCTCTGTCATTGAGCCCGGGGCATTTAGCAATCTCTTAGGCCTACGAACGTTGGGACTGCGCAACAACAAGCTGAAGCTCATTCAGTTGGGCATGTTCACTGGTTTGAGCAACCTCACAAGACTGGATATCAGTGAGAATAAAATAGTCATCCTGCTGGACTACATGTTCCAGGACCTTTACAACCTAAAGGAACTGGAGGTAGGAGATAATGACCTGGTATTCATCTCTCATAGAGCCTTTCACGGCCTCAATAGTTTAGAGCAGCTCACCATGGAGAGGTGCAACCTGACCTCTGTGCCCACAGAGGCCTTCAGCCATATTCATAATCTGCTGATACTCAAGCTGTGGAATTTCAAAGTTAACATCATTAGGGACTATTCCTTCCGGAGACTCTACCGCCTGAAAGTGCTAGAGATAGCAAATTGGTCTCTTCTGGAAACCTTGACCGCCAAGTCTCTTCACGGGCTCAACATTACCACGCTGAGTATCACAAACTGCAATCTCACTGCCGTCCCGTACATGGCCATCCAGCACCTTGTGTACCTTCGCTCTCTAAACCTTTCCTTCAATCCCATTGAGGTTGTGGAGGGCAACAAAATGCACAATTTGATGAGGCTCCAGGTGTTCGACTTGGTGGGTGGTCGACTGGCTGCCATTGAGCCTTATTCTTTCAGAGGACTAAACTACCTTAAAGTTCTCAATGTATCCAGCAATAGCCTGAGCACTTTAGAGGAGTCTGTCTTTCACTCCGTCGGCAACCTGGAGACCCTGGGCCTCTTTGACAACCCCTTGGCGTGTGACTGCCGTCTGTGGTGGGTCTTTCGAAGGCGCTTCAGGCTCAATTTCAACAAGCAGCAGCCATCTTGTGCCACGCCCAAGGTTGTGGAGGGGAAGGAGTTTAAAAGCTTCCCAGACAGTCCTCCTGAAAATTCTTTCACTTGCCAGAAATCTCAGATCCGGGATCGCAGTGAACTACGGAGACCTGTAGATGAAGGGACTACAGTTCATTTTGCATGCCAAGCAGATGGGGACCCGGTGCCTGTGATCATGTGGCAATCTCCACGGAAGCAAATCATCACCACCAAAAGTGTTGGACGTCTCTCTGTGTCACTGGACGGCACCCTTGAAGTACGATATGCTCAGATACAAGACAATGGCACATATACATGTATAGCCAGCAATGCAGCAGGTAATGACTCCAGGCTTGCACATTTACATGTCCATAGTTATTCCCCTAACTGGCCCCATCAGCCTAATAAGACATTTGCCTTCATCTCCAATCAGCCCAATGACAGTGGTGCCAATGGGACTGGTAGATCAGTCCCATTCCCATTTGATATGAAGACACTCATCATTGCTACAACTATGGGATTTATCTCTTTCCTTGGAGTGGTGCTGTTCTGTCTTGTTCTCCTCTTCCTCTGGAGCCGAGGGAAAGGTAATGCCAAGCCAAACATTGAGATTGAGTATGTGCCACGTAAAGTAGATGGGGAGGCAACTCCAACTGAGGAATCCCATAAGATCAGAATGAAAATGATGTAAAAGTTTTGAGTAAAGGCTAGCTGCAGTGAACTGAAGTAAAAAAAAAATCTCTGGCAAGAGACTTTCTTGGAGGAGGGAAGGAGAAGTTTGTTTGTTTCCCTTACGGAATTGATGGAAGAATCAATGTCTAAAGTAAAGCCTTTTCCAATTTTTTTTTTGCCAATCACTACACAGCTCAGTCCTACAGGGATTGCTTCTTCAAAGCAAAGTCTGAACGAATTTCAAGGGACCTAAAATTCTGTTTTTGTTTTGCTAACCTAGAAGATTGAGTCTGTCTGATGCAGATTATTTTACAGCCAGAAAACAGAAGGCCAGTTTTAAATCCATACTTGTCCTTGTCTTTAACCTTTTGTCATATTTTTCCTGTACATAATTCTTTCTGTGTACATAAGGGCAATACCATTGATAAAATGAGGGTTAAGAAATCATGTTCATGGGTTGTTGAGCATCTTGAAGTTACTGTGGCGTGCTTAAATGGGTCAGATATATGTAAATTGTACACCTGTCTTACAAAATTGCCAACTCTTTATAAGAGATTTTTTTTTATGAAATAATGATTATGCTTGACAATCATCCATATTGTAAAAGTCAAGTGTTAATCCTTAATGGTGTCCTTAAATGGATGGTACTCTTTCAGTTTTGATGCCGGATATAAGCCTAGTATATATATAAGCCAAATGTAGCTTTAAAGTTGAAGCCATTTGGTGTTTCTGAATGTGTGTTGAAGCCAATCTGTCATGGTATTTACACTAAAATATCTGGCAGGAGCCTCACGAGACGTCTCAGCAGTTTTCATCTGCTGAGGGAACGTTTACATTTTTATTAAATTTCTCTTTTGCATCACATCTTATCATGGTTTAATTTACCATACCGTAATCCATCATTAACATTCATAAGGCAGGGATTTCTTTGAAGGTAAATGTGTTCATCAACCCTTGACGAAATAGCAGTGTTGCCTCTGGAACAATGGCAGACTGTAAACCATTAAAATGATAACCTTTTTTTACTTCTGTGTCCATTTTCATTTCTTTCATATTACTTTCAGACTCGAGCCTATGAAAGTGCTTGAGATAACGGAGAAGATTATTGGAAAGCCCCTGAAATCCTCAAGAACTAATTCTCTATTGTTGTCATTCGACATTTGCTGAAAAGGTCTTTCTTGTGCAAATGCTCATTTTGATTTGAGTGAGTAGAACATAGCATAATGATAATCATTATGAATATAAAATGTTGGATCAATCTTGGATTACAGTACAGGTTCAGACCCTGTAAGTCTGCCTCTGTGGAAAAGGATTACCTTAAATGCATAATTTCAGTCTCTAAGGGGTATAAACCAGTGGAATCACAAAAGCTAGGTAAATTTTGCTTATGAACAGTGAGTTGGGGGCATTACAAAGTCAGCAGCTCTTCATGAATATTTAGGAAGCTGACAGAAGAATGGAGAATGGGCAACAGTTTATTCCTTTGGGCAATTTTTAGTAAGTGTTTTTTGTTTTGCTCTCTAAATCGCTCAAAAATAATCTTAAACTTTGTGTAATGATCAGGTCAGATGCATTATAGAAACTGTCCCAAAAAGAAAGGGTGGTAAAAATCTAAATAAAAAAATAACAGAAGTTGACTTGTGCTCTTGTGATACAGAACAAATTCAAACCTTCTAAGCTCTCACTTCTTCTTACATTTCATTCCACATGAAACACATAAAAGACAGAGCTCCAGCAATTTTCAGCAGCCTATACGACCATGGTATAGAGTAAATGGCTGCATGCTGTCATCAATACAGCAACTTTTTAAATACAACAAAATGTGTTATGCTCCTTATTTGGCCCCCATTAAACACATATATTAAATAAAACTACACCATAAACTCCAATGCTTCAACCCAAAAAATTGCAAAGAAATAAATGTGGCCTCTGTGAACATGTCAAGGTCAAGGATTAAAAGTACTGTGTCATGGGTAAAAAAAAAAACATTTTCTCTTGCTTATGTAATTGATTAAAATACATGTATTCATTTTATCAATAAAAAAAGTACAAAACTTTCAAATATATTTTAATAGCTAAGTATAATTATGCATTTTTCACCCTTCTCACAAAATAAAACATTTCATTGCTCTAATTTATTTTACTACAGCAGCACAAAAGTCTCCCAGGAAGCATCGTACAGAACAACAGTAAACACTAATTTGGCCTCTTTCCTCACAGTCGGACAGTGATCCCAATGACAAGAGTTGGCGAGAGACACAAACGTGGCTGCATTATTAAAGCAGTAACGAATAAATTACTATTACAGAACTGAATAGAACTGTATGACTAATACGTGGTAGAATATATATTTCTGAATTAACTAATGAATAGAAACCAATGTAACATAAACGAACTGAACCCCGTTTTATAGTAGCTTAAAAATGAGTGATGACTCATAGTGTTTAAGTTATAATTGTTAATTGTTGTTTTCAGTTATTTACATGATTTTATGTGATAAGGCTGAAGCTGATTGTACTTAATGTGGTAGGATTAGCCCAGAAGCACAAACAGACTTTGAACCTTAAAGAAATCCAACATTTTCTCCCAGCTTACTAATTTTTCTTTCTTAACTCTGAACATAAATGAATGATTAGCTAGTTTTCAGAGGCGGAAAGAGTACTTAAATATTCTACTCAAGTAAAAGTACTGTTACTTTGATGAAATTTTACTCAAGTACATGTAAAATGACTGGTATAAAAATATGCTAAATTAAAAGTAGTAAAATGACTGGTATAAAAATATGCTAAATTAAAAGTAGTGCATTTGAAATTTACTCAGAGCAAAAGTTACTTAGTTACTTTTTTACAGTGTGTGTGGGGGGGGGGGGGTCTTTCCTGTGTAGTGCAAAATGGACAATGGGGATATAAATTTAAAAGCAGGTGGTTCTAATTACTGAAATATTTTTACAAATTAAATAAACTGCTCATGGTGATGCTGAAGACATGAACATGACAGTTAAAATAGTTGTAATGTCTACTGACATTTATACATGTCTATTCAACATTATATTCATATTAAAGGGATATTTCTGTTGTTTTGAAGTGCATATGTAGAGAGTTTAGTTTTCTTCCAGTTCAGTCTTCTTCCATTCTGCTCCTGCAAACTGGAAGACTGCTGAGCACTGTCTACTATGGGTAATACATCAAATTATCATATGTACTTCATACATACCCACTTCTAAACCACTGAAATATATATTTATATTAATTTAATAACACTTTACCAGCAGGTTGCTAGCTAGGTTTTGTTAATTTTATGAATCCCTTGAGAAAAATGTAGGTGTCATAGCAGCCAGGTGGTTTTAAATACACAGCTATAGTACCTCAAATAGAGAAATGTGCAAAAAGGTTCAGTGAAGTATGTTAATGCACACATGGAATACATAAGAATGGGAGATAAATAAATTAATTTATTGGTGTAGATCGAGTCATAACACCAAGACCAATAAAGGTAAAAGTTCAATAATAGCCAACCAACACACACTTATGTATTTTTTGCTGATTTGAGCCTCTTACTAAAATAGGAACATTTCTCTTTAACTACCAATGCAATGGTACAACTATTATTTAACCGACTTGTACATGCTCTACATGTGCAGGCTTGATGTTGGGATTTTATAAGCTGCTTATTCTCTCTTGGCAAACACAGCTTACACTGCATTTTAAACTTGCAGTTGAAGCCGACGTGGTCCCATAAATATGACCAGGGGCGAATTCTGTCCAGAGGAACTTAGGATTCAACTGGGTTTCGCCTTCAGCTGGGTCTGCACCAGTGAGGCACTTGTCCATCTCGATATTTCTTGTGATTTTAGTGATAGATTGCTCTCCAGCCCATCATTCACTCCGATAGTTTCTGGTGCACAATTTTTTTTTCTTGCATTTTTATATTTCAATTCTTACTCAGTAATGGATGTGATTTAAAATGTAGTGACGTAAAATACTTAATGCAAAATGTAATTAAGTAAAAGTTACAGATTTTAAAAACAACTTAAAAATTACACACACACACACACACACACACACACACACACACACAAAAACTACACACACACACAAAAACTAAACAATTACAGTAACGCCAGTAAATGTAATTGGTTACTTTCCACCTCTGCTAGTTTCCACACATACCAATATAGGGAATAATAATAAATGGAACAATGCCTGTCTCAGGCTGTTTTACTTTCCCTGAGGTTTGTTGTATCCAGACTGATCTACGAAGAAAGTCATGTTATGTCCTTTTTTTGTGGTTTTAAATATTTTAACGTTTCCTCATTTCTTTTAAATATGAGACACTGAAGTAATATGTAATCGTTATTAAAGTTTAGAAATGTCCCATTCACAAAATGTCACATATCCCATCTATATACATAAACTGCACTGAAAAAGACTTTAAATGGACTGTCTTTGTGATGGCCCCAAACCCAACACATTTACATATGTCCATGCTCTCTGTGTCCAGCAGATCCTTTACGTACATACCCGTATTTATGTTAACTTTTAGCTCAGTGACTAGGCTAGCAGCCAGTCTCCACAGAGAGTAATGCGTTTTGGGTTTTATTCGTGAGAAAACACTGATGAATGACGACATAAAAAATATAGTTAAAATTGTGAATCCAGGGGGACATAATGTTGTGCTGCAGAACATTGCGTAAGATGACAAATAACATATTAAACGTAGATTTCAGCTTCTCTAACTTGAGTAATTAGCCAATGTTGAGCAACAGCAAGCTGCTTTTTCAGTGTCTCTCGCATGGGCACAAATCCCCATTGTGCTGTGAAATTGGGCTAAATAAGGCTAGAATGTGCATAACTGTAGTGGGTTGAATGGATGTGGTACTGTGGAGAGTAGACAGTGGCCTGGCTCTGCTGACAGCCTGTCGCCTCGCTTAGTGCATCAGATGCAGGGGAGGCTTGGAGGAAGCGTGTTTTCAGCAAGAATCACGAGTTGTGTAAGATCAGCAGCCTTCCTGCCGCTCTCCAATTCTGTGAGTCACAAGCAGTTGGCCGAGCAGTATGCGCCACTTTAATACTGAGCAAAAAGAAGTGCTAAGTGGAGTGGTGCACTTTAATGTGTAAGGAAGCCAAGCATCAAGCGTCAGTCTGTGCTCACTCAGCCACTCAGCACATAATAAAAAAATATATATATAAAAACTGAGCGAGAGAACAAGCACAAGGGTTGATTTAATCAATTTAAGAAAAAGACAAAAAACAACAAATAAAAAAACTTAATACAACCCTGCAGACTAAAGCTTATAAATGTGAGAGGAGAATTCATCCCCATATTACAGTGATCAATGGACACTCTTCTTAGAGTCTGAATAATCAATACACAGCCTATGTGCTTAATTTTAATGTCAAAAAAAAAGCCAGACTATCCTCTGTTTTGGGATTCATCTCAGGATTGTTTTCTCTCCAAATTGCTGTGTGCTACGTTTAGCGCTATCTGCTTCCAGTCCCTCGGGATTTCTGAAGGATATAGAGCATGTGTTTATTGACCTACATGCCTTTAAGCATGCAAGGGGTTTTAACAAATTTGAAGGCTGGACTTGAGCACACTACAAACAAGGCATTTTGGAGATTAACTACCTTAAAAGGCCTCTTGGGGCTGTTTTACAAAATGTGTCACTCACAGTATGCCATGGATGAAACTGGAGCATTAAAAAGCAGCAGTGGGTCTGATAGGATGAGCAGGAAACAAGACTGGTTTAATGTTGCTGTGGATCTGTTTTGCATCCTAACAGAAAAAAAGAATCTCTCATTTTTAGAACGCTTGCTTCCAGTTAAGGGTAAGACAATTCTCAGGTTTGGAAAAGTACTGTTATATACAGGAATATTCATATACAGGGGACATTAGACAAAGGCCACAAATGATAGTATTCTGATGTACCAAAAGTCTTGCATTTTCTTTTGTTGGGTAAAGTAATGGTTATGTTGGATAAAGTTAAATTGCATTTAAAATATAGTGTAAAATCAGAGACCACCCATTGTTTATGTAATTTTGAATGCAACTTCTAAGACTGAACTTTGGAATAGTGAAGAATTATCCATTCAGTTTAAATTATTACATTGGTCGGATTAAACAATATGTCATTTCTAAATCTAATGCTAATTATAACTCTAAAAGAAGGACGAAAGATTTGCCATAATTCTAAATTATCTACAGCAGTATAAAAGACAATGGGAAGGCCCACAAAGATAGGAATACAAACTGCCTGTGTGTGTTGTGTGTGTGAAATCCTTTTCTCAATTTGTATCTCTGAAACACCCAAGGGTGCATCCACTGTGGAGAGCTTGTTTACATTCTGACCAAGAGCAGGGAGGCTGGGAGGATGGCGGTGGGATTAGAGAATAGATTGCAGTCTCTGGAGACTATGACATGATTTGTCAAGAGAGACTAAGAGACTTGACAAGGACTGACCTTGGAAAATTGTGTTGAAAATTTCAATGTGGCTTTCAGTGACACAGCGAGGAAACATTGTAACAGTGCGCAGTAAGTTCTCTGTATTCAGACCCAGTATGGAAGGGGGTCTTTGGGCATTTAGGCTGCCATACAGTAATTTCTTGCCTATTTGGTGTATGGGCAAAAATGTCACTTTGTTTACAATGTGATGCTGAGAGATTCAAATTGATTCTTTAAAGCTCTCAGAAAAACGAAAACATAGAGAGAAAACACTGTGATATATAATTGATGGTGAATCATCCTTGCATTATTAATAAACTGTATTCCTGCATTTTTCATGGAACCCTGCGTCACTCTAGGCCTACATCTGAGAGATGTTTTCTTTCAGGTAGGCCATATAGCATGAGACTGCAGCATTTGGTGGCGAAACTGTAACAATTTATGACTGCTCAGAATGAGAATATTTGGAGCTTTCCAAGTCCACGAGGGCTTATAAAAACATACTGTCACTCGAGTATCACAACATTGTTACTTTTTTAAAACATGTACTCGTAAAAATTGAAATGTATCAAAATATCATGAATACACATTCATGTTAAAACAATTTAAAAGTTACTGTGCGACTGAACAAAGATTTTATTACCAGCGCCATATGTATTTTTGAAAACATACAATGAAGTGTGAGAACAAAGTAGGCAGGAACAGATGGGAAGGCCTGCTTACTGCAAAATGGACAGCGCATTATTGCTCTGTCTTTGTATAAATATAATCCATTAGCAAAAATATGCTCTATCATTTTCTAGAAAAAAAAAATCTCTCCATTTAGTCTTTGTCTCCTCTCCAACATTACTCAGGTTCTTTTTTTATATTTTTCACATTACCCAGAAAGATTTCTCAGCACCTCATCCTGTGAAAGGCACATTGAGGACTGAAATTCATTTTTTCTAAATCTATCTAACCACATCATTTACAGTTTCTTCTTCGTGAATATCACACCTTCTGCTTCTTTCATCAGCAAATCACCTGCTCTGCCTAAATCAAGGTTCTTTGAGTCTTGTTTTCATCACTATATTACAGATGATTTAAAGCATTACTTCATGAAGAGTTCGTGATCTTTCATTGGCTTAGTCCCATTCATAACTCAGACTATTTTGTGTGTTTAATCCACACTCTTATCCAGTATGTTACACTGGAGTTCGTCATATTTCTGCTTTACACTGTTAGAAAAACTGTCACTGTGGTGGTACCCTCAAGGGTACATGTCCAGTACTTTCAGTTGAGGAACATAACAGTACCATATTCTATATTTCATGTAGATTGAAGTGTGCTGACTTCATACAATGCTTTTCATCTCCAGGACATTCCCCTCCCCCTCTAGAAGAGAATGTAATGTACCTTCAGGGAACAAAACTGGACTTTCTAACCACTGCTGCTACACTGTTTGTAAATTTAGTGACAATAATGGACCTGTATCATACCTTTTGTTCTGAGAGTATACACTGTGCTTTGTCCAATGATCAGTATAACGTTTTGTCTTAAATGATCTAACTTTCTTCTCAATTAAATTAGTGCCTATTGCATCCACTACACAGATTTCTCCAATTACACAGTGCCCCAAATTTGGGGTGGATTAAGACTGCTTTTCACAATGCAAGTAAAGCCAGCAATTGCATCATTTCTGTTTGAGGATATTACTGGACTCGGCACCCTCAGAGGAGAGTCCTAACTACTAGTTCTGTTACATCAGCTAACAAATCACATTAGCTAGGACAAACCCATCCACACAGAGTACAGTAATGCTCTCCTGGATTCCCACTCGCTTTTGGCTGTGAACGGCACAGATGCTTCATTAACACTTTAATGTTTAATGCTAATTAGCTTATAAACCTGACAAAGTTCGAGGGTAAGACATTTCAGTAAGTACTGCTTATAATATCATTTTATGCTGTGGTATTATAAATATCAGCCTAGCCCTGAAATAAACTCAAACATGTCATCACAATACCATTTTCCTGTTCCCTTTAAAAACCTCTCTACTTCACAGGTTACTGAAAAGGATTTCAATAAAGTCATTGTCCTGAATGTAATTAGCAAACACACACAGATAATGAGAATTGTGCAGTGTGTTAAAGTCTGCCACCATCTAGAATGTGTGTCAACCAGCCAAGAAAATAATATTATGCTTTTTAGCAACTGAATCCTCATGCCATACATATTCATAAAACATGTGCAACTAAACTGGCGGCTCTGCACTTTTGGAACAGACACATTCTGGAATTTGTGAGACAGTGGTAGAAAGCAAAAACAACTCCTATACATCCATTTGGAGGTTCGTAAGGAGACTTGCTGTCACAGTAAATTATTCCAAACACACCCAGTCTTCAAGATGAATGCCTGGAACCAACAACAACATGCCACCAACGAGATATATAGCCTAGAGTTTTTTCGTTACAAACATGGAAGCTCTTTAACATTAAAACATACTCACTTCGTTCTTTCAGCTTATTGCAGGGTGTTATTCTCTTTCACTACCACACTGCAGTGCCAAATACAAAGCAAATTATGAAAAACTGTGCTTTATATTCTGCAACATCCTAATCCCCTGTACAATTTAACTATAGGACATATGGTAGTCATCCATATTTGTTTTTCCATTATTGTACACCACATTTTTATGTAATACCTCCACAGTATAGAAGACCTTGTCTTTGGATATGATATCAGGCTGTATATGCTTCTCCAGTCATCCACCATGTGACAAATGGGGCCACGACACCCTTCAGGGTTCTTCAAGGGGCCCTTAACAAAGACCCTTAACAAAGGGGTAATGCAGTAATATTTAATTGCCGTTGACTATACTTCCATTACAGTAAGAACATTCATTACATTATTGGTGTTTCTGAGATCATTTTAGGGTGGCACGGTGGCGCAGCAGGTAGTGTCACAGTTACACAGCTCCAGGATCTTGGAGATTGTGGATTCAAGCCACACTCCAGGTGACTGACTGTGAAGAGTTTGGTGAGTTGTCTGCATGTCTGTGTGGGTTTCCTCTGGCTGCTCCACTGTCCTCCCACACTCCACAATCACATGTTGGTAAGTGTATTGGAGACTAAAGTGTTTGTAAGTGTAGGTGTGTTGCCCTGTGAAGGACTGGCGCCCCCTCCAGGGTGTGTTTCCAATGGCTCCCAATGATTACGGGTAGGCCCCGGACTCACCGTGACCCTGAACTGGATAAGCGGTTACAGACAATCAATGAATTAATTAATTAGATAAATTTAAGGAGATTAGATGAATTAATACAATTGTAAGAAAGGTAAAAAATTAAATGGAAGAATTTCCAAAATTTTAAACATATGTTTAATTGGTTCATTTTGTATAGCACCAAAACCAATACGGATATTGTTTAAATCATAAATTATTTTGGGTACAACATAGGAGTATAACAGTGCAATGGGCTCTAAGTGTTCATAAGTGGTTAAGAGAGGTCTTTGTATTTTCCCTTATTGAAAATGATACTAGAATACAAAGGTTAATAGTGAACTGTGTGCAGTGCAGTGTGAATGCAAAGGCACTAAATTACTCTCACATTAAAATGATGCTCATCTTACAAAAGCCACCACAGAGCAACTCACTCAATTTGTACAAGTGACACACCTAGTAGAATCATTTAGGCCATTTTATTATGTTCACAGAGAGTCTGATGTCACTTTAACAAAAAGGAGTCATAAAAACGTTCTTGTCCTAAAACCAAGGGCCCAGATGCAAACAAACATAACCACAAGCCAGCCAAGTGCAACCAGTCAGGATTGGGATGTCGCTTCAATGAATCCTCCACTTCTGAGCCCTTACATAACCTCTCAGCACCGCTGTGACACTCGATAATGATGTTTGATCATTCATTTTCAATTACCTTCTGATCAAACTTCCTTCTCAGTCTCCTAATCAATTTAGTGGCGGTGAGTCAGGAAACTAGGCTTGCTGCGAGGCCAAGTAATTGCCCGCCAGATTGGCCTCTGCTGAGAGCAGAAGACACACAGCATCAGAATGATGAGCTGAACCAAGTAGCAGGGACAAAACTCATTAAAGCCTCCCAGGCGTCTGAACACACTCCCCAGCCAGTCCCTTCCCCATAACAGCTCCACACCATGAAGACAGAATGTTAATTTTCACAGGAGGCAGGAAAAAAGTCATGCCTAGAGCATGCAAAGTTCAAGTGCGTTGCAATAAAGATTTCAGTAGCTGAAGTTGCAGAAATCCCCTCACAGACTCAAAGTGAATGTGCAGCAAGACATAAACCTCACAAATCTTGATTCCACAATAAGGCATCTTTAAAGATTCTTGGGGGAGGAAACAAAATTCAATAAACATTGCCCTGTTAAACATACAGAATCTTTGGAATAGTGAAAATGGCATTGTGAGGGCGGCAGCTAAAACTAGGAAGAACACAACCTCAAAGCTCTGACAAGGAAACAGGAATATAAATCATTAGGGAACACAAAACACCTGGGTATGATTCAGACACATGACAGGGGTGTGGCTACCAGGCTTGTGTAGAATGTAAAACAAACAAGGAAGCACATAGAGAGCAGAGACAAGAAAACCAGACTAAAACAAAAGGAAACAGAACACAGGAAAAATGGAACCCTTACTTTTATACAAATACGTGTGTCTCTGTTCTGTTCCATTCAAAGGTAAGTTATCCCTCCAATTTTGTAGGTTTTGTAAAAAAAATATCTGTTAGGGACTAAAAAGAAATATGTCATTTTTTCCTATTACAAGAATAAAAACATTATTGATAATATAGTAAATGTTAATATGCTTATATTCTATTAGCTTATAGTTAGCATACTATGATAACATCTTATAGGGTGTGCTAACAGATCATAGCATTACCATAGCAATTGTTATGAAATGATTAAAAAGGAAAGCCAACCAGAAACATTCAAATTATATTATTAATTTCTTAAAAGCATCTAACTGTAAATGTTAATAGTTTCTGCTGCTTTCAACCTTTCATTCCAAAGCAATTATAACAGAAGTGGGCAGCAGCCTGTATTGCTGACCAAAAATAGAGGGGAGCACATTTACTGTACTCACATATTAGATTATTGGTCTGCAAGGAGGCCTGCAGAGACATCGTCAACCATCGACTTGCTGAAGTAATATTTTACTGCGCTGGGAGAGGAGGAAAAATTTGAGTTAATGAAACTGTTCCCATGTGGTCATCTGCAGTAACTAATCAAGTAATTCATGTGCTTTTCCACTCAGAGAAGGCCTGCCAGCTGTGCCTTACTGCTCCCAGAGCCTCAGCCCTGTGATGCCAACCTGACCCTGATTAGACTCACAAAAATACCAGAAGTCTTGCCATATAATCTGAAGAGTTATAATCTCTCCTTTGATGCATATACACAGAGTTGCCAGAGCCTTGTACTTGCAATATGTGGTCATTTTATTAGTAGCATATGGCTGCACTTAGCTGGATTACATTTAATCACAAAATATCAGAAGCCCTGCCACACAACCAGAAGAGTTATAACCCCTCGTTTGATGCAGTTATTATCCCTCCTTAGTTGCTGGTTTATGAGCTTGTTCCTGGTCACTTTATCAGAAACACTGTAAATGCACTTTGTTGGTTTGCACATACTGAATATAGCCCATATGTTACTGCACATTTTAACCCTATAAAAGACTGAACATAGAACTAGTGACTGGATTACATGGATGGAGGGTAAGCTTCAGCAATATAATGCTAATAATGTTTTAGTGGCTTGATAATTTGTGAGTCACTGCTAACAGTGTATTGAATATACACTGAATTTCCCTCTGGGGTCAATAAAGTATCTATCCATTTATCTATGTGAGATTTTTAAACAAAACTATCCAACCAACATTGGTCCTGTTGTCAGAATTTTACCATCAATGAGAGGACTAATTCCAACTATGCATGAAAATGTAGATATGTGTATGATAGATTGTCTAATAAGCAGAGATGAATTCCAGTACCTGGGGGGTCGCTGACTTCCAAAAGGCCTCAGAGGTTTCTGACAGTAAGGTCTTTAAATGGGTTCTAATACTTGGGACTCTCTGTAAGGGACTCAAAAGTGTCCATAGGTGTAGTGTGTGTGAGTGAATGTGTGAGTGTGTGTCACCCTGTGAAGGACTAGCGCCCCCTCCAGGGTGTGTTCTTGCCTTGTGCCCAGTGATTCTGGGTAGGCTCCAGACCCACTGCGACCCTGAACTGGATAAGCAGTTACAGAAAATGAATGAAGTGCTTTTCAATAAACTAAAGATGCTGTTTACAATGGGATGAATAGGTAAAGATAATTAATAAATATACAGTTACAGCAGAGAATGATCCACTGCTCAGATAATATCTGATTGGATGTGGTCCTGTGTAGTATACCTATTAAGTGGACAAATTGTTTACAAGGTTGCCGAACCTAATACAGGGCCTTCACACCCTAGAAACACGTAGCTTAAGTGAGTTAGTTCATTGTAAGTAAGGTGAGAATTTATGCTAACGTAGCAACAAAGTGCCTAAAATTTTCTCCATTTATCACCTGCATCTAAGGTGACATTTAACACCACCTGTCTGTAAGGTCATATCAGGTACATTAGAAGTGCTAAAGACTTGAAAGCCAAGATTTCACTGCATGTTCCCAGCTGGCAAATTTTAATGCTGTCCTTAGCAAACTTGCTAATGAATGATAATAATAAATAGCAAGACCACAGGTCAGTGTGAGAAGTACAACAATCCGTTACAGCAGTGTGAAGTAGAGTCAAATATAAGGTAATAAGACAGCACAAAGTAAATCAGATATTAACCTATAATCTGCTAATTAGAATATGTAATTGTGCTGTTTTGTGCCAAGTAAAATTATGGGGGAGAACCCATTGAACCAGATGTGGGGGTAATTTGCAGGAATGTACAGCATGTATTTAGGTATAAATGCAGTTATTCCAGGAAAGATATAAACTGTCTATCATTCATTTATTGATAGCTGAGTTGACCTAATTTATAGTATGCTTGGGAGAGAGTGAAATCTGTGATAAACAATCTCTCACACTCATCTAATTTCTGCAATATGCAGGATCTGCATGGTCAGCTGTCTCCTTAATACTCTAGAGGATTCCAGGACATGATAATAATTATACACAGAGCACTATATATACTATACTAGGTTTTGTTTCTAAACAACAACCAAGTATGCGAAAGCAAGTAAAATCTCACTTCACCAGTGGCAAATTGAAAGCCCAGTGGTGTTTTATAGGCCACCTGTGGGCCAGAGAGCATACAATAAAAGAGATGCACTCCACAATTCACTACAGGTATTTAGCATCAAACCATATGCTCTGTTAAAGGTCACCGGCAGCCTGCAGCTCGTGGATTGCTAAATGTCACCCTGCTAATATGATTATCCCCAGTCTCTTCCTGAGAATTCATATTCACACTGATAATCTGTCATATCGCAGTGATTATCATGCAATCAAGAACCAGGTTACCTTTTCTAGACATGTTCGCCCATGCTGTTTAGTAAAACATTGAATTGTTACCATAGGAAAAACATACAGGCTCCAGTCAGTGAATAGCAAGGGGAAAGGGAATGAGCTGACATGTATATAAAAATCAGCAATGTCAAGGATAATGCCTTTAAAAAGGTGCAAATCATGAATGTTTGTTAATGTAATTACCCTGTGCCACTATCCATAGCTTATATCTGAAGTCCAGCTGCTCATGAGCTACATGTTATTCCTCACTTTGAGACTTGGAGCCATCTTCAAATACAGCTTTCAAAAGGCAAGTTCTACTGTAGGCTGTCTTGATGAAATGAGAGTCATACAGGGGGATTCAAAAGTCATAGGACACCCTTTTATCTGAATACCCCAGGGTGAGTGGGGCCTATTTTTCAGGCTATGTCTGTAACAAGTCCGCCATCTTGAATTCCGCCATTTTGGATCAATATATTGGTTTTTTCAATAGGAATGTGGTCATATAGCATATCAAAGAAATAAAAGGGTGTATATACACACTAAGCATACTGTGCAGTAACTGAGTTGTGATATTTAAACGGTATATTGTGCATAATACATGTTGTATTATTGGAGCACAAGAATTGTTTGTTTATTTGCATGTATTTTACATTTAAATTGTATTTATTGTACTAATGGATAGCGGGATACCACAAAGTATGTTAGTAAATATAGCCTGAGTTAAGACTGTTGTGTGTGAAGACACCCTGAAGAATTAGTGGTGGAGGTGTTGAAGGCTGTCACTGACCATGCTTGAATTGTAGGCAGATGCAAAATACAAAGTGAAATGAAAGCCAATGGTTAAAAATCTCTCCAACAGGAAAGAGGGAAAGATGTAACAAATATTTTAGGCATTTTCAGTTACTGTGTGTGTATACGGTACCCTTGAAAATGAGGCTTGCACATGATGCAAGTGTTGACGCCGCTAAGCATTGAATCTTGTTCATTTTAAATCCCAGAGGCAGCGGCTGTGTGCTAACTACCGCCACTCTCCATGCCCTGGATCATTACTACCTTGAGATAATGGCAGCATTTATATGGAAAAGCATTAAACAAACCTTTTCTAACAAATGTGACACATTTTCCCACATAATACCAATCTGATGTGTATGAAGTGTCCATTAATTTTAAGTGTTTCTACTTTGGATTCTGACAGTTTGATTCAGAGTAATGTGGATTTGACATATATGGTATATGAATATATTTACCAACAAAACAGACTGAGCTCTCTCTCTCTCTCGCTCTTTCTCTCTCTCTCTCTCTCTCTTCTCTCTCTCTCTCTCTCTCTCTCTCTCTCTCTCTCTCTCTCTCTCACGCTCTCTCTCTCTCTCTCTCTCTCTCACGCTCTCTCTCTCTCTCTCTCTCTCTCACGCTCTCTCTCTCTCTCTCTCTCGCTCTTTCTCTCTCTCTGTCTCTCTCTCTCTCTCTCTCTCTCACGCTCTCTCTCTCACACTCTCTCTCTCTCTCACGCTCTCTCTCTCTCTCACGCTCGCTCTCTCTCTCTCTCTCTCACGCTCTCTCTCTCTCTCTTTCTCTCACGCTCTCTCTCTCTCTCCAAAAGGTAGTCATTTGCACGTTGAAAGAAATTGGAATACATTAACCTTTTACTGCTGTTGTTTTTATTCCTCCTCTTGAATGTTGAAAATGGAGCAACACTGGTTATCTCGCTGTAGCCCTGGGACACACCGAAGCTGTTGTCTCCGATCAGCCTTCAAGCAAACAATTATCACAACAATGGGAATGAATCCAGAAAAAGTTTTAAAAACAGTCCTTTTGGTCAACACAGGTACGTCACAGCATTTCAAAAGGTTCTGTAAATCACCACAGTGAATGAATAAAAGGTCAGCTGTGCATTTTGTGCGGAGGTTGTTTTATCATGCAATTTCAGACAGCTTCTCAAAATCACAAAATGCTCCATCACAATCAGCTTCCCCAAGGCATGGCTTTTTCCCCTCCTCCTTATTGAGCAGCCATGCCAGTGGCTGCTGCTGTCTTTGCTCTATTCCTATAACAAGGCTGCTCAGATGCTGGCTGTCACATGATAAGCTTTTATAAAAAGCTAGATACCACATTGCATAGCAAACAACATCATTTCATACAATATATAAATCTGTGATCCAGCATCCCACAGCAGCCTCCTTGAACTGATTAAAGTGTCATGCCAGCTACAACAGATCCACATGTGGCCTGCCAAGGTGGCGTCACTGGAGGTTAAAACAATCTCCAAAGTATATTTCAGCATTTCCAATCTATGAAATGCTTCTTGTGGCAGTGCGAACGGTAATAGACGTCCCTTCAATGTAAATTATTACCTCAGGGCTTTAAGACTTGGAGGGAGTACAAGTTCCTTGTGGCCATAGTCATGGTTTAAAAAGGTCATATCCTACAGTTGATTTTTTATTTATTTATTTTTCCTAGGAAACACTTTTAAGGTATATGTGGGTTTGTGCACATAAACAGTCATAATTCATTTAAATGGGTCTGCTTTCCAACCTCTATATCCTTCAGAATGAAACAGGCTGCTCTTGCTACTGTGTACCTATTGTACATCACATCAGCTCTGACTGGCTGCAGAGTATTCGGTCTCCTTCAAAGAGAAGTAAGATGTAAAACACTCCTTATAATTTCAAAGTGTATGGGCAGAGTTAGGAAGTGAAGGAAGTTATCAAAGACTCCAGTTGGAGCACAGGGATGATGGCGGAGGTCAGAGATCTTATTCTGTTTGTGGTCAAGCAACCCATATTTTGTAAAACATATGATTATGAAGCCTAACTGTAAGAAATAACTGCAGTCAACTGTGAAAATAATTGCAATCGGCCGAGTAAGTGTCCTTTTACTACAGAGCACTTCGAATACAGTACCCCAAAAATGACAAAACAAGATGCTGTCGTCCTTGTAAATGTACTTTTAGGAAAATCTGCAGTACAATAGTGTGAGATTAAAGATTTCAAGTCTTCTGTCAGAGTATTACATGACATGACAAAGACATCTTCCTCCTTTTTTTTTTTTTTTTTTTTTTTTTTTTTTTGGGGGGGGGGTGAACTTCAGAGTTGGATTGAAAATGTGTTGGATGCTGCAAGCAAATATTGATTTTCCTCTCTTTCCCTCTGTGGGCTGCTCTGCTGCAGTGACAAGTTCAAGCCACCCTCACATTGTGTGAAAACCAATGTGTAGGATTTAAGTGAATCAACCATCTGCCACACCACCTCACCCCCTCACCAAAAAGAAGGAGGACGACAAAGAAAAAAAATAACGAGACTGGTTGTCCTCCCCTGGCTGTGTCTTTACCACACAAGCACACAACTCTCTGTGCATTCTGTAGGGACATCCATCTATCCCTATTTATGATTCCATTCAACCTTCCCCTGTCCCCTGTGATTTCAAGGCATTGTGCACTGGCTTGTTTCTACTCATGTTGTCCCAATTTTGTCGGGCCTGTCATTCCGCTTTCCCATTACGCAGCCACATCTTACTGAAAGCTCCCAGATGCAGAGATTGCAGACACTGTGAAGTAATGACAGCCAATCAACATGCTCGCTCAAGTCAGCTCCTATCGCCTAGCTCTCTCTTCTGCCTCCAACAAGGGAGGCTTTCATTTAATAAGGTAATCCAAAAAGCCCTTGCAATGATGCACCACAAAATACATTAACCTTATGTAACATGTCAGTGGCCATACGTTCAGGGCCTAGTTTGTCCTCTCTCGTGAAAAAACTGCATGAGGTTGCATGCATGAGCATGTTGGGCAGTAAAATAGATCAGTATGTTTATTTGGGCTTTATGCATGCTACCATGCCTTCTGTCACAATGTGATTTATAAGCTAGTGCACACAAGATAAAGCCTTTTTTTTATTTTGGGTTCTAAATATGTTTCTGTGCTTTCACAGGTCAATTTCATCTATATGTTTTTTTTAAACATCTGCATTTACACTTAGTTCTATTACAGTTTCCCTTTCATTTTTGTTTAACAAAGACAATTAAATCCACATAATCTCAAGATGTAACATATACAATGCTACAAAGCATTGTCCTGCCAATCCTCCTCCTGCACGTATACAAACACACGCAGCCAACTATGGCCCACATTTTTTCGTATTCATTCTTTCTAGTTCTGATTAATTCACTGCTGAATAATAAATTAAATCAATTGAATATAATGCATTGGGCTTTCTGCAATAAGGACGCTGATTGAGTTTTTTCTTCTTGTTAATATTTTATTAATTATTATTCAAGAGATATTTGCATTTACTATTGAGATGATATCTGATGATGCATTTCCCAGAAACTGCATTACTTACTCAGTTGATTTTTTTTAAATGTATACAAGAAAATACATATACACATTAATTCATTCATTCATTCATTATCTGTAACCGCTTATTCAATTCAGGGTTGCGATGGGTCCAGAGCCTACCTGGAATAACTGGACACAAGGCAGGAACACACCCTGGAGGGGGGTGCCACTCTTGCAGGGCAACGCACACTCACACATTCATTCACATGCTCAAACATATGGACACTTTGGAGCTGATCCACCTACCAATGTGTGTTTTTGGACAGTGGGAGGAAACTGGAGCACCTGGAGGAAACACACACTGGCTCGGAGAGAACACACCAAACTCCTTACTGATAGTCACCCAGAGCAGGGCTCAAACCCACAACCCTAGGAACCTGGAGCTGTGTGACAGCAACACTACTATGTAATGCAACACAGTCTAAATTTCCAATAAAACCTGGCAGACTGCAGAAAAGCATTTCATAAACTTGCAGAGCAGCACATAAGGATGTCCAAAGGCATTGTGATGGATAGGAGGGCTATGTGTTCTGTATGTGTTTTCAGCAGTGAAATAAATGTCTGTATTATAAAATGCATAGTAAAAATAGCATGTTCTATTCTTACTGACTATTAATACTGTCACATTCCAGTGGGTGACAGGAGGGTAGCTTTAGCTAGTAATGAAACACTGCAACATATGGAAAGCAGCAATGAAAGCAAACTCACAGGAGACAAGTAGGCATCACATAATATCTAGAGTAATTATCTTTATGTAGAAAAAATAGATAGAGAGATAGATAGATAAATGAAATGACAGAAAGAGAGCCTTAAAATCTGCAGCCTTTTGAGCCGTAAAGTATGCAGGTCTTTTTAATGCCACTGGATATATCTACTTACATACATAAAATGGCTCCTTCAGGGACTACAATGCAATACAATGCAATCTATTCTTCTCATCATGCAAGTACCAACCACATCAAACAAACATAAAAATGATAAACAATGACTTGCAAGAACATTATTTGCTACTTATCTTTTCTTTTACTCCTTTAAACTAGTCTGAATTCTCCTGATTTGGCAGTTGTAAGAACCTTGTGGCACAGAGGGATTTGCAGTAGCTCAGTAATGTATAAGCCAAAAGATTAATGAAATGGATAATTAGGGATGGCCAGTCTCCCTAGGTGTTAAAACAGGGGAATTGACAGGAGTAGGCCAAAATGCAACCGTTGCAACTCCTCAGAAGCATGGGAGTCTGCGCTCCCACCAGATGTCAGTGATGAAGGGAAGGTTTTGGAAGAAGTAAGTACTTGGCACACTAAAGAAGCTACTCTAACTTGACAAGGTTAAACTCTGCTTTTCAGTGGGAGGCTGACATGCATGTATCCTTCGGGCGGCAGATATTCTTTCTACACACTGAGAATCAGGGGGAAAAGAAATGTTGAATTGGTAAAATCAAAACTGTAGATAGTCACACATAGCTGACCATAGGGTTACACCTGAGGCACATAATAATGTTTCATTGTTTCAAACTGATTAACATCTCTGCAGTGAATGAATGGTTTGGAACGGTAAAAGAAATTAATTGTATGTCATTTACTGACATCTCCAAAGTGCTTTTGTTTCCAGGGAAACATTGTGCTGAATCATCCAGTCAGTAAGTTAATTCTGCATAGCTGTTACAGGACCTTTTGTATTATTCAGTACTATAACAGTATTGCTAGTCGTTTACTGAATTTCATACTGATGCAGCAATATTCCTTTGAAAAAAAACTGGCAGTTATTAGAAAGGCATCTATAAGTGTGGCATCACTCCAGAGACCCAAGCAAGAAGACAGTGGCAGAAGAATTCTAGCCCAGTTTGAGATATTAAATTTTGAATGACTTAATCTATTATTTAACCATTTATCTGAGATATATGTTCGCTTATCTGGGCACCACATTTGTAAGAGAAATAAATAGCCAATCTCTTAGAGCTTGTAAACTCTCTCCACAAAGTACATGTATCCTGTTAACGTGCATCACTCCATGGGGAAAATATAAGCTCAGGGATACGGGAATCGACTGTCTTGGAACATTACTCTTTGCTTAGGAAAAACTGGGTTTGTCAGGGGTCAGCCGGAGGGAGCGGCTCTCCCTACTTGAGGTTTTTAACGGTGCGCAGAGACATGACAAACGTAATTACAGCTACCCTGTTTTGAGGGGGCCTTGTTTATGCTCACGAACTAACAGCCATTTTGAGGGCCTTGCCTTGACTGTCAGGAATGGCCATTGTTTCCTCAGCACTGGCCTGGAGCAAAGAAGCTGAGCAGTGCATCACAGATGACATGGTATCCGCTGAGAGGCTGGCGTGGGGGAGGTGAGAGAGAAAGAGAGAGAGAGAGCGAGAGAGAAAGAGAGAGACTTGCAAGACTGGCAGAGCCGCAAGGCATGGCGGCCCCATGGTGTCGGTAATGAGGGTCCTCTGGCTGAGCTGGGACCAGCCTCTCTCTGCCTTGTCCATGCAGCAGATGCTGCCACTGGGTGGATTGAGCCGGGAGGAGGAGGGGGGGGGGGGGGGGCTGGACCAACTTCTTCAGACACTCCTAATGCATTTATTAATTTGATGAATTCCAGCTACTGTACAAAATGTGACTGTACAAGAGAAGGTGAATATGTCTATAATGGTCAGTGTAAGTTACTGTATAAAGATTATATTTAAAAAATATTATATCTAAATAATTTTTATATATTTTATTTTTACATACTTATTCATCTTTCTATTTTGACACAATATAAAGGGCAGATACTATGTCACCAATCGGAAAGGAAAACATCTTATTTAATTGGGATGATTTTCGTATATTTATGGTTTAAATATTATTCTGAGTTTGCCTCCCCAGTTCAGCATTCACGGGTGTGGTCTGTATTATCAAATGACATTATACTGACGTAAGGAGCCTTTAAATAAAATCACAGACATTTATTATGTTTATAGCACCATAATCAAACATCAATCCCAAGTAATAAAACATATAAAACAGGGGCCTAATGCCCTAAAACTTAGGTGATGGGCAGCAGGTAGTGTCACAGTCACACAGCTACAGGGACTTGGAGGTTGTGGGTTCGAGTCCCGCTCCGGGTGACTGTCTGTGAGGAGTGTGGTGTGTTCTCCCTGTGTCTGCATAGGTTTCCTCCGGGTGACTGTCTGTGATGAGTTGGTGTGTTCTCCCTGTGTCTGCGAAGGTTTCCTCCCACAGTCCAAAAACACATGTTGGTAGGTGGGTTTGCGACTCAAAAGTGTCCGTAGGTGTGAGTATGTGTCACCCTGTGAAGAACTGGTGCCCCCTCCAGGGTGTGTTCCCACCCTGTGTCCAATTATCCCAGGCAGGCTGTGGACACACCGTGACCCTGAACTGGATAATGAATGAAAGAATGAACTTAGGTGATCTTTTTCATAGATATTTTCTCCTATAAATGAATATATATAATACCTTATAAAAATCCCAGTCTTGATTGTTGATATCATCACTGCTAAGGTTCAGAAGCTAAATTAAGGCTGGACTTTAAGCATTGTTTAATTACACTGTACCTGGTAGCTTAGACCACATGCTGTGTATGTTATGACTGTTTTCACAAAGGGGAATGGGGTGCATGACTGTCCTGCATCAGTAGAGTAGGTGGTAGTGTTCATCATTCATGTGGCTCAATGGGCAGGGATGAGAAATGGATGTGTGCCTTGAGATGAAAGTCACTGGAAGGAAAGGTCAGAGGGAAATGAGTGTGTTCAGACTCTCTTAATGCATTTACTCCTCTGATACAGACCAGTTACTGTACACCTTTAAAAGCAGCTGCTTGTTTTTGGAATTCAAAGCACTACAGTTATCGCAAAGTATGACAAGTAGTATAGGCATATTTGGTTCTGTCAATCATTTTTTGAATATAAAATGTAATTAGGTTAGTTTATATAAGATTATTAGATTAGATTGGCACTGAAACACCTGGTTTTAGACCACAATAATTTATTAGTGTGGTGTAGGGCCTCCTTTTGCGGCCGATACAGCGTCAGTTCGTCTTGGGAATGACGTATACAAGTCCTGCACAGTGGTCAGAGGGATTTGAAGCCATTCTTCTTGCAGGATAGTGGCCAGGTCTCTACGTGATGCTGGTGGAGGAAAACGTTTCCTGACTCGCTCCTCCAAAACACCCCAAAGTGGCCCAATAATATTTAGATCTGGTGACTGTGCAGGCCATGGGAGATGTTCAACTTCACTTTCATGTTCATCAAACCAATCTTTCACCAGTCTTGCTGTGTGTATTGGTGCATTGTCGTCCTGATACACGGCACCGCCTTCAGGACACAATGTTTGAACCATTGGATGCACATGGTCTTACTGGTGCAGTGTGCAATTAATGAAGATTGGCCAACAGGCTGCTCCAATTTAGCCATGAAACCTCCCACACTAATATGACAGGTGTTTCAGTTTCATTGTCTAACCCCTGTACACAACATGACTCGACTTGGCTCGGGTCTTTTCTTTATTCCACTTGCCAAATCTGGTACCTGGACCCTAGAACCAGGTATTTTTTAGTCCCTACTTGGTTATGGTTGCAACAGAGTTGAGTAGGTTCCAAGTAGTTATGTGTAAACCCTGCCAAGCACTGATTGGCCAGAGAGACCTGTCAATCGGCATGAAATGTACAGCTCCAGCACAAATCCACCTCTTGTAAAATCCCTGAAGTTACAGCAGCTTTTACATTTATTTTTATCCGACTCACAATGGCATCTTGTAACATTACCTCAAGGTGTGTTAAAGAAGTTTAAACTCTCCTTGAGCCGATGGCAAAGGAAAATCTCCAGTGAAAACTAAACGTGCAACAAGGAAAATTGATCTGTGAGAACTGGTATTGGTCCAAAAAACAAAAACAACATGCAGATACAAGACAAGTAAACAACGCTTAACTTTACTGCCAGCATTGTTGTGGTTTCAATGCCTGTGGTCCGATTGGAGATGGGGTTTTGTTACATCAGCAGCTCCATTTTGCAGGGGAACTGTGCTAATGGAAAAGTGAGCTGATTCCACACAGTGGAAAAACTTCATTAGTGATGCTGAGGGTTGGGCTCTTAAGAGGATAGTCCATTGGCTTAGGTCATGTTTATTGTATCTCTTTTAATTAGTCTTGGAACTCTAAGTTTGTACTTAATATCTTGAAATGTAATGAATTAAATTGCACTGTAAATTTTAACAATAAGTTTGACATGTCCATGTTCTAGAAACCTACTCTGAATGTTAAAAAGCTGATGGGAGCCTGTGGGATTGTAATCTTATATTTTGTCTTGTACACATCTGTGGCAGTGGAGTTAACAGATGCTTCACTTGTTACAGTGTGTTGCAATGATTGTTCTACACTCATACACAAAAATACAAGTACACACAGACCAGCCGAGTCGAATATCTTTCCCATGAGCCATGAAGTGGAAGACATTTCCGTCAGGTTGTGACATCACAGAGCACAGGGTGAGGAGAAGGAGGGAAGTGCTGGTGAGTCACTCTCTCCCTCTGAGACGCTTTTATTCCACGCTGCTAAGCTAATGGGATCAGCGCATGAACTGCACTGACTCCAGCGCTACTCTGCTGAAGACGCCAGTCTCTGGCAGATCAAGGAGCTGCTCACAACTCAGGCCTCTGTCATGGAACGCAGTGGTCTCTGGGGTCTTTATGCTGGCACAGGAGGTTAATGCATAAACACAGGCAGTGTAACCTAATTTACAAATCAAAACACCACCACAAACCCCATAAAAATGACCCTAATGGTTGGTGATAGCTCATGACTTCACATTCAGATGTAGGTCTTCAAAAAAAAAAAGTATTCATCAAGTGAAACCACCTGAAGCCTAGACAATACTTGTATTTTTCTTCATCTTTCATTTGTTGTTAATGTTTTTCTGCCGTAGGAGTCCTGATTGTCTGCCATCTTACATAAAAGAAATCCAAAGGAAAACAAGTGTAAAAAATAAGTTAAAACATATTATAGTAGTAGAGAAAACTAGACTATTGGGAACTAAGCATGACCTAGAAAAACCCATCAGATAACTAACAGCAAGTGACTACACTTATCTCCACTTGTGACAGTTTTGGAAATAAATGGAGGGCAGCCTCTGACTTTTCCACACAACTGTAAGTGTAATAAAGTGTTTTTATCGTAATCCCATAAAGAAAACTATTATTTATTTGAGTAAGGCCAAGGTTAGGATGATTTCACTCGCCAGGATACTGTGTTTTCTTGTTACCGCAGGTTTTCATAGTGCAATGAATATATAAATATTTCAACAAAAAGCTGAATACAATTTACAGTGTAACATACTAAACAAATATATGCAGCCTCAACAAGGTCATTGTCAGCCTTTAGCCCACAGAACTCATTATGCTATTTATTCTGAAGTGGAGTTGAGTGGAGTGGGTGGAGTGATACACAGAATATGATTCACACGCGGAAGCATTTGGATAATGACAAAATAATGATGACTACTTTTGGAAGTCTTTTATACAAGGCTTAATATTCCTAATGTGAGCTATTTCTAATTCTGAATCGGTCAGAAATACACATCACTTGAATAAGACTCGAAACATTTTTTTAGTGTCCAAATTGAAGAAATCTATTTATTTTACCTTTAATCCTTGATCCTGAAAAATGAGTAATAGTCTGTTTTGACAGAAAATGTAATAATCAAATGGTGATCTGGTCTCTAACTTTTGCACATTACTTTAAATACATTTAAAAGCAAACAATTTTGAAGCCAAGTGGAAAATCCTATACTATCTATAGTTTATGATGATATTGTACTGTGAAGCTCTTGGAAAATTCAGCACAGATCTTTTATACATCCATTAGCTGCCAGTGCAAACCCCAGCATTTAATAAAGTAAATTTGTTTTTGTCATCAGGAAAAAGGAAGGAGTCGTTAAAACAAAGTATCCGCTTTGGATTGAACAATTAGCCCCTGGTTGCACATATAACTGAATTAAGGAGGACTTGCTGGGAATATTAATACATACATTAATACATAAGAACACACAGAATGTTTAATACTTATATATTGGAGCTTTAGCTGCAATGCTCTGATACACTCTGATCATTGTTTCAAAAAGATTTGGAGCCATTTTTGAACCTAATGAAAAGCAGAGAGGCCTGACTAATGCTAATGATTGAACAGACAAAGCTTGTTCAGCAGAGCCCTTGTACATTTTAAACCAGAACGCCACTGTGGGTGCCTCTTTTTGAATGATCAATGAGCTTTAGCACCTTTCAATTTTCTTTGATAAACAGTATCCATCAGCACAGACAATGACCTTCAGTGACAACAATGTATTAAAAAGGAGGGTTTGGTTATGGTAGCACTTATGGAAGTGAATGGCACTTTTACTGTGTAAGGATTAACGCACTACACTGAGAATACACTGTTCTGAGAAAACACAAAGCTAGGCACACAACACATCCAGCTGCATAGTCTTCGTGAATGATCTGTTATGAAAATAGGAGGAAGAGGAGCAGATGAACTTGTCTTCAGCACAAAGCAAAACAAGTGGAGTCATGAGAAATGGGAGTGGACACATTGCGAATTCTGTCAGCCTATGGCAATTTCCACAGTGCCAAAGCTGATATGACATTGTCATGTCATGGTGAAAAAGGGGAGAGGAAACTTCATGGCACTCACCCTGGGATCATAGTTCAGTTTTTCTGAGTAGGCTGCACTTTTTGAGTGGCATGAAATGATATAGGTTTTAGGAGCCAAGGACTGACATGAACTAGAATAACATGGCCAGACAGTCTGGGGGAGACGAGACGGGCCAAAGACAATTCTCTTTGCTCAGAGCGATGTGGGAGGCTTAATGTGGCTTGAAATTTAAATTCTACTTTTAGAGGTAGTGGCACCCAGAGCCTTCACCTGTAAACCCATGAAATTGAAAGAAAAGGCAGCACAGCAGTGGCTGAGGCATGAGGGGGAAATTAGCATCGATCAGACTCAAAATATGCAGGTAGTTTAATCATGCAAAAGAGGTAGATTACTCTGGGACCCAAAGACGACAGCATGGGAGAATGGGGTGGTTTTGTTTACAACATCATGATGAAACTTGGTTACTCTGATATGTTTATTTTTGTTTGTTATTTTGTATTAATATTTCATCAAGGTTAAGCCAATGTACATACTTTTAAAGATACAAACTGTTTTCACTGTAATGAGAGATACAAAGGAAATAATAGTTTTCACAGGTTTCACACCATATTCAAGCCATTACATCATCCTAAATATGGCTATAAGCAAAACATTAGAGTCTGTGATATTTAATTTCTTTAGTATCCTCCAGAATATGGGCCAGAATGTATGTGTAAAAATAAATAAAAAAACAATTCAGGTATTCTTAAAACTGAAATTTTGTTTTTTTTTTAAAGTAAAGAACAGATGATTTTAAGGAATCTAATGCTATTAGATTCTACAAAAAGATATAAGAATCAACTAAAACGGCCCAAAAGTATTGAGGTTTATTCATTCATTCATTCATTATCTGTAACCCTTATCCAGTTCAGGGTCGCGGTGGATCCAGAGCCTACCTGGAATCATTGGACGCAAGGCAGGAATACACCCTGGAGCAGCACACACACACTCACACATTCACTCACACTTTTGAGTCGCCAATCCACCTACCAATGTGTGTTTTTGGACTGTGGGTGGAAACGGGAGCACCAGGAGGAAACCCACGCAGACACAGGGAGAACACACCAACTCCTCACAGACAGTCACCCGGAGGAAACCCACGCAGACACAGGGAGAACACACCACACTCCTCACAGACAGTCACCCGGAGGAAACCCACGCAGACACAGGAAGAACACACCAACTCCTCACAGACAGTCACCCGGAGGAAACCCACGCAGACACAGGGAGAACACACCACACTCCTCACAGACAGTCACCCGGAGGAAACCCACGCAGACACAGGGAGAACACACCAACTCCTCACAGACAGTCACCCGGAGGAAACCCATGCAGACACAGGGAGAACACACCACACTCCTCACAGACAGTCACCCGGAGCGGGAATCAAACCCACAACCTCCAGGTCCATGGAGCTGTGTGACTGCGACACTCACTGCTGCACCACCGTGCCGCCCATATTGAGGTTTAATTATAATATAATTTTAACAGGGGACATGTTAAAAGACCACAGTGGCATGGTACACAAATAGATTAATGTGGCTCTGATTTAGATTTTAATCCCATGAATGATCAACAAGCATGTACTTTATGGTTTATTAAAATATTATCAATTATATAGTTCTCTTCATTCTCATACCGCCTCCACTTTGTGATCTCAGTGGTGTTGATTAGCTCAAACAAATTAATGGAATTGCTGTATAATTTATCTAATTTACATGAAAGGGCTACTTCTTTTCTGTTGCAAGAGAATTTATTTGGATGAGTTTGATCAAAGTGCTCACACTGCTTAGTGGAAAATGTCTGAATAAGCCTTAAATAAGCACATTGTCACTGTCATTGTTTTTCACATATTTCGAATATGTACATAAATGATAAATTCATATTAAATTATTTAACTTTTTTCTTGCCAACTGCGTTGATGCGATGCCTTTTCACTCAGCGACACGTTCAGTGGCATGTTTTCCTGCACACTTCTGTGACCCTGTGTCTAGCGGGTGTTTGTGAGCCATTAGTCTCTACGTATACTGCTTCCACAATTTGAGTGACAGTGAGGTGAGGTGAAAACACTTACACTCTTCTAGGAGAGAGCAAAGCAAGTACTAAGTGAAGAGTGTCTTTCTTCTGAGTTATCGCAGGTGTAAAAAAGCGTGAAGTGCATTAGTATTCCTGAAGTTGGCACAGAATCCTCTTCTTTCAATCAGAGTCTGTTCAAGGTTTTGTACAGCCTCACGGACCGCCTCAGGGCCAGGCTTCTACCCACAACCAGCCACTCACAGAATTCCACATGAATTGCATTGATCAATGGTTCCTGGAGTGTAGAAAAGAGAGAAACACCATTGAATTCCCTTGAGAATAAAGCCCCCCTTCCTCTTAGGACAAAATAACTGCTCATGTGGATCAAAGATTCTTCAATGTCTATTCGTCAGCAACCAATCAATCAATCAATCAATCAATCAATAAAAGACTTAATTTTCTAAGAAATAAAAAGCTTGAGCATAACTGGTCTAAAAAATCAGTGCAGTACCTCTGCTGTTCATTGTACTTCACATTCTACCAGCAGTAAATATGAACAAACACACACACACACTCATACACACACACACACACATACACACACACACACACACATACAAAAACACAGCTGTAGTCAGATGCAAACACTGGGGATTAACCTGCTTCAGTGTGTGAGGGAAAGCAGTGGGGAGTTCAGAGCCTGAGGCTTAGTGGCTCTCTCAGTTTTACCTGACTGCAGATTTCACAGTGAACTCAAAGATTTCAGAACAGAAACAAGACATAGAAAGATTGTGACAAAACCCATTCAAAATGCATCACTGTGTTTATACACCGTTACATTTACATTATACATTATATATACATAGGTATATACATTATACATAGAAATTCTTTTGCCACAGCTTGTCATAATCCCAATGGCAGAAACATTTAGGAGTCACTATTGTCTCACCATGAGGATCAGAGTTTCATTATTGTGACATTCTTAGTGGTTATAAGTAAAATATTCAGCAAAACGTTGCCAAAAGACATTATGCATAATCTTTTACAAAAGGAAATATTGACTCTCTTTGGAGATGCTGACTGAAATAACTGTAGATCATAGGGAGGGACTGTTGTGAGGTGCTGCTGTCAAGTGGAAGGCATGGTCTTTTCTGTATTAATGTTTGACTGGTAAACTGGAATTGTCTGGCTGGCAAAGTTCAATGCATGCAGCCTTTCAAGGTGAAAAATGAGTGAATTTCTTCCTCAGTAGAACTGTACTGAGTACGGTTACGAGTACTAATTTGGCCCGTACATGTGTATGCCAGCATATTAATTATCTCCTCGTTACTAAGAATTGCTTGAACCAGGTTTCTCACTGACTGACTCATACTGAAACTCTGCCTGCATCGATATCAAAATGCACACAAGATGGTGCAATGCCTTAATGATGACAGATTTCATTCCATATTCTCAGACTTAATTCACTATTCTCAAGTTTCATTCAATATAATCAGACTTCATACAGTATAGTCTAAATTTTTAGTGTTTTAATATAATAAAATAAAATTCCTAATCATGACACAAACATTTCAAATGTAGTATACACTTAGTAATGTCCGTTGTTTACATTGTATGATAATGCTAACAGATTTGAGATATCAGGCTTAATTAAAGAAACAAAAAGTACATGCTGTATATCTCTAACTGAACCATTTCTAGGGATCGGAAATGGGAAATTTTATATTCATATGATAATATGAATTCATAATTCAATATGAGGGGTGGGGGGTTGGGGTGATGATGAGTTCTAGGTCCTTTACTCCTTAGGTCCTTTACACCTTTATTTGCTACACATGGGAAAACATGGGAACTTCTTATTTAATTCATCCGAGAACTTACATTTACATTTCGGCATAGCTGCTCGAGATGACGGTGGGTACATGAGCTTTGCCTGACGTAAACAAGGACTGCTGACGTGCAGACTGACTAATTAAATGTTTACAGAGAAGGTTATCGACCAATAACGATAGCTCTACAGTCAGACCGTCCAATCAGAAGATTTTAGGCTACTTCACCACGCCCCCTTCTCACTCAAGCGAACCAATCGGAGTAGGGGAGGGCGGGACTAGTTTGTGATCGAAATGCTTCTCAAAAGCCTATGTAAGCTCTAGAAAAACAAAATCCCGGACGTTTGTGAAATTCCGCCCAGACATTTTTTTAAGTCTAAAAAAGAGGACATGTCCGGGTAAAAGAGGACGTCTGGTCACCCTATATGATATGGCTTTTTTTGGGGATTGACAGGTCTTTCTGGCCAGTCAGTGTTCTGTATGGTTTACATGTCACCGAGCAGGGACTGAAAAAGTATCTGGTCCCAGGGACCAGGTACCAGATTTGGCAAGTGGAACAATAAAAGAGCCAAGCCAAGTCGAGTCGAGTCAAGTTGTGTAGGTTCCATGAAGTGGAAAAGACCCATAAATGTATTCTAATCTAATCTAATCTAATCTAATCTAATCTAATCTAATCTAATGTAATATAAACTAACCTAACTTAATTTTCTATTACATATGCAATATTTGCTTTTGGTATTGAACAGCCATTCAGAATCATTTAATTTACATATTTCCAGAATAAATGTCCATATACCAAAGTTAAATAAAGGGGAAAACAGTATATGGCTGTCATGTTCAGACCTAAATGTTTTTTTTTAATTACATGTAACCTCTCATGGATTTTTTCAATCTCCATGCTTCATTCATTATCAGAGGGGTTCAGATGGTTAAATGGTGTTAAAAAATTTCACATTTTGACCCTAATAAAACTCCATAGTAGCTTGAGTTGTATGTATTGTGTCATCACACCACTGCAAAGTGAATCTCTGTCCAGAAAGCTGTCAAGCTTTTGCTTAGATCTGAGAATTTCTGTACACTTCAACACTCACCCTTATCTGCCATTGTCAGTTACATCATCAGTAAAGACATATGAGTGAGCAATACTTTCACAGATTTGCTTTGGATTTTGACATTTCTTTTGATTTTCCCCCACTTTCTCATTTTTGTCTCATATGTTCATAAGCCTTTCATCCAGAACTCTGTGGATGTTTTTATGGACTCTGTGTAACTTTCTGTTATTGGAGATTACCAGCAGCATCTTGATATAAACCCTCTGAGGCCATTTTATTTTGGCTATTTGTCACACTTCCCATTTTTGTATTGTATGATCATAGGCTTTACTCCCTGATCTCTGGGTGTTTTTATGAACTTATGTTGTGAACTGGCCTTTGCTGTTATTGAGGATTACCAGTAGCATCTTGTGGCAAAGCCTGAGGCCACATTCCTTGGTTTATAGTGGTCTTTGATACACCTAGGTATTGGATCATATTCTTTATTTGTTCAACAGACTGAATGTATTCCTTAATTTATCCACTACTGTGGTCTGCTATTGTCAGGCTACAACTATTCACACTGGAAACACGTTTAATTTATTTATTTACCTTATGTTTTCTTTCCAGTCTCTTTTTTCTGTTCCAATAAGGAGGAAAGACAAGGATAAAATACAGGTGCAAATATTACATCTCATGATGGTGCATTGTAAATAAACCTTTTTATTTTAAAAGAAGAGGTCACTCTCTGGCCTGGTGTGCGTAGTCAATTTGTGGGTGTGTTCGTAGAAGTTATTGGGCGGCACGGTGGCGCAGCAGGTTAGTGTCGCACTCACACAGCTCTAGGGTCCTGGAGGTTGTGGGTTCGATTCCCACTCCGGGTGACTGTCTGTGAGGAGTTGGTGTGTTCTCCTCATGGGTATCCTCCGGGTGCTCCGGTTTCCTCCCACAGTCCAAAAACACACGTTGGTAGGTGGATTGGCGACTCAAAAGTGTCCGTAGGTGTGAATGTGTGAGTGAATGTGTCTGTGTTGCCCTGTGAAGGACTGGCGCCCCCTCCAGGGTGTATTCCCGCCTTGCGCCCAATGATTCCAGGTGGGCTCTGTGACCCTGAACTGGATAAGTGCTTACAGAAAATGAATGAATGAATTTTAAAAGAAAAAATCATAATTTTGTTAAAATGAAAGTTAGTTATAATTACTAAAATTTTAGAGTTTACTTTCATTTTTCATTTTTTAAAAAGAGAACATTTCAGAGCAAATGTCAGTTAATGAAAAGACATTTTTTTGTCAAACTAAAACTGAAAATGAATTGAAATATTGTAAACAAACATTTTACAAAATTCATTATGATTTTTAATGCTCCAAAAATGATACGTTTTTTTCTTATTCAAACAACTACTATCAATAAACATATAATGTATAAAATTTAAGTAACACCTTTGGGATTATTTTATGGTGTGCTTTGGGCTTTCTATGTTCACTAAATTCTATACATTGTTTAATAAAATTTATCTGTACAAAGCTTTTAGAAATGGATCTATATATTTTAAAAACTATATATATTACACACTATATATTACTTGGATAGTTATTCTTTAGTGATTTATTGTGCTAATTAAAATGTAACTTTAAGTGTTTTATTAAAATGTCATCCCTTTCTTTCCTTGTTGTTTCAAATGCAAGAAAATCATTAAAACTATCATTTCATAGATTTAGATTAGATTAGATGCTGTTGATTAATTAAGTTCCAAAAACAAATACATGTTTTAAGTATTTTGTTCTTTTTCAAGAAAATCTAGTCAGATATTCCAGCATTCTTAGCTTGATATTTTTGTTAGACTTGAACGCAGCTCCATTAATCCCTTAAGGTTACTATCGAGGTCATAAAATAATGAGGTGCCATTTGCGATTCAGCCACAATTTATTTGAGAGTAAATCTTTGAAAAAAGAAGGAAATAATCTAAAAAAAAACTCTTTATCGTACTGTACTGCTAACTGTGATATCATGACAGGCAGATACATGAAAGAGAGATAGAGAGAGAGAGACAGAGAGAGAGAGAGAGAGACAGAGAGAGAGAGAGGGACAAGATCCTGTTTCATACAAAGCATGTAATATTGATTTACCTACATGTGATGTTATATTTAGATTTTGTATTTTACTTTGAGGCGGCACAGTGGTGCAGCAGGTAGGTGTCGCAGTCACACAGCTCCAGGGACCTGAAGGTTGTGGGTTCGATTCCCACTCCGGGTGACTGTCTGTGAGGAGTGTGGTGTGTTCTCCCTGTGTCCGCGTGGGTTTCCTCCAGGTGCTCCGGTTTCCTCCCACAGTCCAAAAACACACGTTGGTAGGTGGATTGGTGACTCAAAAGTGTCCGTAGGTGTGAGTGATTGTATGAGTGTGTGTGTTGCCCTGTGAAGGACTGGCGCCCCCTCCAGGGTGTATTCCTGCCTTGCGCCCAATGATTCCAGGTGGGCTCTGGACTCACCGTGACCCTGAACTGGATAAGGGTTACAGATAATGAATGAATTTTACTTTGATGTATCAAATATTTTCATGTTTGTTACATGCATTCTTGCTAATCACCTGGCAAGCTTTTGTTGCTTTTTCGATACTTCATAGCCTCAATAATCTAGTATTACTTTTAATATCATTTTTGTTTTGAATATTAGCCAGCACCTGTTGAAAATAACCCACTGACAAATATCTAATATATTAAGTACACAGGCTGTTTCCACTATTGCAAACTGAGCAGGTGATAGTCCTAGAATTGTTTCATTTAAGTTAGTTTGATTAACAGACTTGTGTATCACTGTCCAACCATGTTAATTTTCAATGTCCTTTAACGTCTGTACTGCATATTCATTATACTCCACTTGGTGCTTTGAGGCTATTCAGAATCTCTCAGTCAGTTCCAGTTCGGATTTTTAGTCTTAGAGGAATGTAACTTCTTTTGAGACAGTGAAGGTAAATTATTTACATATTTTATTACTTTTATTTCTCCCCATTATTACCTTCCAAAACCGTCGCTTCAGAGATATAATTTCAATCAGCAAAATATTCACCTACACCCTCCTGAAGGGTTCACCTCAGATCTCAAGGTTGCTGGTAGCAGCGTCTTCTCTAAGAGCACTCTATGTATCAGGCCCGCTGAATTCAATGTTTAGTTTCATAACCAAGTGGGTGTTAGGTCTTGCACGAAGTCAACTCTATTAGACGAGAGATGGTGCAATTTCTGTGAGAACCTGCAATGTACCTCTGCCTTTTCTTTATACTACAGGGAGAAAAATCCTGCATCTGCACCATCACATAAACAAACAAGCCATGGAACTGGGCTGACACAGATGTCCTCCCATGTCTACTGAGACCAGAGATGTGTTCCTCACATGTAAGCATTGTCTGATTATGCGTCAGTTACAAGCCTAGTTGAGAAGTTACTAATTCCTTTCATGTAAGAGAGTGGTAGCAGATGGGTCTAATTAAAGACTACAAGCTGTTGCTGGAATCACACTTGATGTCCATTGGGAATTGCATCGCTTTCTGTATGGCTAGGGTTATTCCTCTTTGGTCTTCAGGGTCAAAACAAGTGATGGTAGAAAGTGCTGACTAAAAAAGAAGGAAAAATGTAATTTCTTTCTTTTTTAAACAGCTAAAGCACTGAAAAGCAAGAGTATCTTATTCAGGGGAAGTATTTGTGAAATGTAGGAAGGTCATTAAAACAATTTGCTGCAGTGTAATGATCCTGCCTTAGAAGTGTTGCCAGATGAGGTCTGTGATGCTGAACCTAATTGATTTAAGTCAGCGCTGTGCCACATTTCTGGTTATGTATAATAGAATAATTTCACCTACCTTAAGCCCTCCAAGCCTCCATGAAACACCAGGTACATAACTGTAAACATGAGTGAACATTCTTTGAATATTCTCCAACACTACTAACACTGAATTTTATGAGGGCACAACTGGGCATTCTCTTTTAGATGATAAAATATTTAATTGTAACAATGCATTTTTCACCGCTTATAAAATATTTATACATTAATAAAGCAGAGCAGTAATAGAGCAGTTGTAAGTTATGGTCTGAAAATGTACTCTGATTTCACAGAGCATTTCAAATCCACTTTGGCTGACGTTTGGTAGCACGAATTCAGCTATCACAGCTGTAAATCCAATGAAGTGATCTGCGATCTGAATGGTGGTTTCTCAGTCACACTAAAGTTTAGATGAGGTAAAAGATGCTTTTACCCCTTTTGTCCTGAGAGGGAAGAGAGGTCAGGGATAATTTGCTGTAATGCTGCTCTCTGCTGTACAATGTAAGACACAGCAGCCAATCTAGGCCATAAAAGAGTACTCAAACTAACAGGATTTAACCTAGAGACACTTTACATAAGCACTGACTCATCTAGCTATGTCACCTGTCTCACTTATGCTATTTTAAGCCTACAGAAATGAATTCTGATTATCTCCAGTTCAGTGAAGGAAAACAGTAAATGGTCCGAGACCAGAGCTGAAATTAGCATCAAAATATACAGGTCTATAGAGGCCTTGCAGAAGTGACTTACTTCACAAACGTCCTACATTACTTTATACATTACACCAAATGCAAGTGTGTAACCTGCCAGTACTCTCCTAAGAATTGCTCCTCTTTTGTTTAGCACTTTTCCATCCATCCATCCATTATCTGTAAGCGCTTATCCACTTCGCGGTGGGTCCAGAGCCTACCTGGAATCACTGGGCGCAAGGCGGGAATACACCCTGGAGGGGGCGCCAGTCCTTCACAGGGCAACACACACTCACACATTCACTCACACATTCACACCTACGGACACTTTTGAGTCGTCAATCCACCTACCAACGTGTGTTTTTGGACTGTGGGAGGAAACCGGAGCACCCGGAGGAAACCCACGCAGACACGGGGAGAACACACCACACTCCTCACAGACAGTCACCCGGAGCAGGAATCGAACCCACAACCTCCAGGTCCCTGGAGCTGTGTGACTCTTTTCCATAAATGCCATACAGACTCTAATTAGACTTCTGTCTATTTTATTATCTTTCAAGGAGAAAACTGATTTGCAGCAACCATTCTTACATCCGCAAAAACACACCGAACAGCCACTCAGCCTGCACACACTCACCTACTGCTGGTAAAGGATGCACAATTTCAGTAAATGAAATCCTCAACTCTGTACTGTGTTTAATTGAAAGTATATATAAAATCACCTTTAAATAAGCATTGGATCTTTTTTAAATTTAACAATTAAATTGAATCAAACAAATAGTTTATTTAGTTTATTATTAAGTGCAGCGATTTCCAATTTATTTTCAGCTGGGAAATGTATGTATATACACACACACTTTGTTCTTGATTTCTAAAAAAGAGAATACATTAAATATAAATCTGTATTCTGTCTCTGCCAGACACCAACTAACAGCAAAAACAGCAGAGCCTACTTATGCAATCAAAAGGCATAATAGAGTTGTTTCAGACAGGGAATAAGCCTAGTCCTGGACTACACAATATATTTTATGCATGATTATCCACTGAAAGAGTGATATAGTCCAGGACTGGACTAAAACCCTATATGGGAAACCACCCCGATTATAGCTTAAAATACCTGCTGATTTATTAATCATTTAATATGATACAAATCCTTTAACATGTTAGTTAACCAAATGTTCTCAGGTTTGTTGCAGTATGTTATGATGAATCACACTGAACTACAATTCAAATTACTGGACGAATTATGGACTAGTCTACTTGTAATGTAGTCGGCCAAACTTTAAGCTAGTAACTATCTTAATGATCTTTCTGTTTTTTGGCTCAAAAATACATAATGTCCATTATTTCCTTAAACCACATGAAAGTTATCTCCACTGTACATCAGTCTATTTCAGATGAGTACAAATCAAGAAGGGCAGCATGGTGGCGCAGCAGGTAGTGTCGCAGTCACACAGCTCCAGGGGCATGGAGGTTGTGGGTTCGATTCCCTGTCTGACTGTCTGTGAGGAGTGTGGTGTGTTCTCCCTGTGTCTGCGTGGGTTTCCTCCGGGTGACTGTCTGTGAGGAGTGTGGTGTGTTCTCCCTGTGTCTGCGTGGGTTTCCTCTGGGTGTTCTGGGTTCCTCCCACAGTGGATTGGCGACTCAAAAGTGTCTGTAGGTGTGTATCTGTGTTTCCCTGTGAAGGACTGGCGCCCCCTCCAGGCTGTATTCCCGCCTTGCACCCAATGATTCCAGGTAGGCTCTGGACCCACTATGACCCTGAACTGGATAAGCGCTTACAGATAATGAATGAATGAATGAACAAATCAAGAAGCTGGCTGCTTTTCTAGACACGGAGGCATATGCAGTTTCTGCTATGCATGCCCTAGTCTTAACTTGAATTTGCTGATGCGATAATGAACTGTGTTTATTGACCATGGTTTGTCAACATTTGCCCAAGTTCATGAAGTGTTATTCATCATAGAGACATGCTGTATTTAATGCACTGCAGTCTGCCCTGCACAAAGATTTATCCAGATTCTATCTACTGATGATATTATGCACTAGAGGGTGAATAATTTAAATCCATTTTACTTGCTCATTGAGGAACATAAACTGCTAACACATGGGCAGGCCCTGGCACATCTTTATTCATCAAGGGCCTGCCTCTTGTGAATGATCCTTTTATAACCAAACATGATTGTATAACTATTTTAAGTTCATTCATTCATTATCTGTAAGCCCTTATCCATTTCAGGGTCGCGGAGGTTCCAGAGCCTACCTGGAATCATTGGGCGCAAGGCAGGAACACACCCTGGAGGGGGCGCCAGTCCTTTATAGGGCAACACAGACACACACACACATTCACTCACACTTTTGAGTCACCAATCCACCTACCAATGTGTGTTTTTGGACTGTGGGAGGAAACCGGAGCACCCAGAGGAAACCCACGCAGACACAGGGAGAACACACCAAACTCCTCACAGACAGTCACCCGGAGGAAACCCACGCAGACACAGGGAGAACACACCACACTCCTCACAGACAGTCACCCGGAGGAAACCCACGCAGACACAGGGAGAACACACCAAACTCCTCACAGACAGTCACCCGGAGGAAACCCACGCAGACACAGGGAGAAAAAAAAATTTTTAATCTTTGCAGTGCTATCAATTAAATATTTGTCAGAATTAATTTACATATTGGGTTCGATTCCCGCTCCGGGTGACTGTCTGTGAGGAGCGTGGTGTGTTCTCCCCGTGTCCGTGTGGGTTTCCTCCGGGTGACTGTCTGTGAGGAGCGTGGTGTGTTCTCACCGTGTCCGCGTGGGTTTCCTCTGGGTGCTCCGGTTTCCTCCCACAGTCCAAAAACACACATTGGTAAGTGGATTGGTGACTCAAAAGTGTCAGTGAGTGTGTGAGTGAATGTGTCTGTGTGTCTGTGTTGCCCTGTGAAGGACTGGCGCCCCCTCCAGGGTGTATTCCCGCCTTGCGCCAAATGATTCCATGTAGGCTCTGGACCCACCGTGACCCTGAATTGGATAAGGGTTATAGATAATGAATGAATGAATGAATGAATGAATAATTTACATATCGCTTCTTGTTTTATTTAAATTTAAAACAATCACTTAAGACAATCACTTGGAAATGAGGGTTGTAGATATCTCATTGACTAGGATTGCTTGTGTACAAAATCACTAAAATGTGACTCAAAATGGTTCCTGAGGCAGAGGAAATGTGGTCTGAATTTAGTAAATATGATTGGTTAGCACAAATTAGGTGGAGATTTTCAAATACTGTGCCATAAACCAGTAAAGCTTCATCTAGACCCTTGTGGTTTGCCTGCTCTGACTATCAGAAATGACTTTGGACAACATAAACGTGCAATATATTTGTATTTATTGTTACTGTACATGTAACATTCGGTTTCATAACTTGATGCAAAATTTCAGTGTTTTGTTTTGCTTGAATGGAGGATAATGTAACTTAGTGTCTCTGTGAAAGCTGCAAAATACTACCTTTGAGGCGGATTCTGAACAATTGTGTGATGAATGCTGCCTCAGAGGTAGCTGTAAAATGGTATACAATACAATTTAGCTGCCTTTGAGGCAGATTCTAAAGAAATACATTTTCCACACCTGATATATATGCTCAGAAGAAGCAGCGCAATAGTGTATAACATACTTTTGCCCCCTCAGAGGCAGCAATCATAGCTCAAATGTGCAGGAAAATACTTTATTTTTACATTCTGCAAGTTCTTGTGAGGCAATGAGCTACATTATCCTCCATTAAAAAATATTTATAATATATATTTGTGCAGCACCTCCAACTAATTTTGTTGGAAATGAACCAGAGCTAAGTCTACAGTAACAAAACAAATGTATATTATATATTTATTCCTCCAAAGACATTTCTGACAGTCATTGCCAGCAAACACATGGGTCTAGATGGAGCTTTACTGGTTTTTGGCATGTTATTAGTGTTATTTGAAAACCTCCCAATACATAATAACCAACCACATTCATTCCTGCCTGTTGACTGGTAACATTCATTCTGCCTCAAAGGCAGCGCTGCCTTCAGAAACATTTTGAGTAGAGATTTTGCACATGTGCACTATGATCTGCCATCAAGTCCAAAGACCTATGACATGATCTTGCTAATTAAGAATAACTCTGTTTGAACAGTACTACTTATAGTTACAATTCAAAGTCTTAGAATGCAACAAGACTGTGGATTTAAAAGTTTATCGGTGTAATAAAACTTACATGTGCATCATTCATCATTCAGATGTGTTTTGAGGGCACCAGAAATGTGTGTCTGCTGGATGTGTTCCCTCCTTTCATGCATAATGCATCTCTTAGCAGCTGACTGGTACACAAAGGAATCTGAACACCTCAATCCATTTTTGTCTAAATGCAAAATGCATGTGCCCCCTACCTCACATCTCGCACTTTTGTGTATTCTCTGTGTGCGCACCCATGTTTTTAACAGGCCTCCAAAAATGATGTAGGTCTCAGCCTTCTGCATGCCCCAGTCTTTACTCTAAAAGCACTGTAGCTCATAGTGTATTCATAAAATCCCAGCAAAGTAATCTGCCAGAGGATATGTACAATCCTCTACCAACCTTGTTCAATCACACATATTTGCCTTTGTGTTTTATTATGCAAGAATGAATCCATTACTCAACAGCTGCAAACAACTCTGTCTAGAAACATGCTTGAAATATGCTGTATTTCTAATCATTTATAGACACCCCTTATAATTAATGAATTCTGCTACTTTAAGGTGCACCTACCGTGGACACAGAAACGCTGTTGTGCTTGCAGAGCTTGTAGCATTTCTGCAGAAATCCATGCAATGAAATGGGATGTTCTGTAGGAGTTATGTGAATCTAAAATCATGAAGTTTATGGCCAGCATCAGGTTTAGAAAGACTCCAGAGAGCAGTGTTTTTGCAGCTTAGTTTCAATTTATGGGACATATGGATTCCACAGGGAGAAGTCTGTTTTGAAACTTTTTCACTTTTACATGTGTTTGCCATGCTGTGGTCATTTTAGTTCCATGAACCTCCAGTTTCTAATATGCATCGTGTATATATCTAATATATCATATTTCAGTGAGTTTCCCTGTGCTCAGTGTGGTCTCATATTAGGACTAACTATGCTGCTGTCTGATCATCTGCTGGGAGATCACAGTTAAACACTGAAAATGTGTTTATTTATAAATGTTTGTGCTAATGCATTCACAATGAATTTACATGTAGCTAAAATACCACATATACTGAATTGTGTTACATTGAATATACAACAGGTTTTGTGGTAGACTGTGTATTTGCTGTATGACATAACGTGATATGGAATAGTAACAACTGTACACTACAGAGAAGAAACCACGTATGGATAGATTGCATTAATCAGAATGAAAGAGGGCTTTCAAATGCTTTCTGAACATATACAAAACACAGATGTGAAAAAGTGACATGCTTGAAATTCTGGTGTTTTTTATCAAAGAAATAACATTCATTCATTCATTCATTATCTGTAAGCGCTTATCCAATTCAGGGTCGCGGTGGTCCAGTACACCCTGGAGGGGGCGACAGTCCTTTACAGGGCAACACACACACACACACACATTCGGACACTTTTGAGTCACCAATCCACCTACCAACGTGTGCTTTTGGACTGTGGGAGGAAACCGGAGCACCCGGAGGAAACCCACACGAACACAGGGAGAACACACCACACTCCTCACAGACAGTCACCCGGAGCGGGAATCGAACCCACAACCTCCAGGCCCCTGGAGCTGTGTGACTGCGACACCGTGCCGCCCAAAGAAATAACAACTCAAGGAATTTTAAAATGTTACAAGTAAGACAAGGACATATTTTTCACAGACTGTTTTTTGTTCAAGGACATACTAATTTTACATAACAACTGTTACAATTACAAAGAGCGGGGTGAATTAAAAATGCTTCAGTAACACATATTATATTTTAAAGGGCCATACAGTCTATATGGAAACAATTGGAAAGCATCCTAATTTTAATTTTGTGATATCAAGACGTTTATATACAACTGCCTTTTAAGGCCTAGGATTAGAAAACATGTTGGAAAATGGTCCTGTAGCAATGATTTATGACCTCTTAAAGAACACTCAAACTGCGATGAATGCAGTACGTGGGGTGAAAATAAATAAACATATAAATAAGTATATAAATAAATAAACTGCAGCATGAAATGATGACGGAAACAGAACATTAGTTGACCTTCATGGACTTAATGAAGTCTGGGTTGAATATGTCGTCTCAGTTCATATGATCTCGATCTCTCTCTCCCTCTCTCTCTCTCTCTCTCTCTCTCTCTCTCTCTCTCTCTCTCTCAGGCCTATCGTAATATCTGCCTGACAACAGAATCTGTCACCACTAGGGTGGCACATGACTTTGGAAAAAAAAACTCATTGCTCAGCGAATCAATGCTTTCCCTAATGCCTAAAGACGAGGCAGTGAGAAGTCAAGGTCATTCACAAGGAGGTTACTTTTTCATTCAGGGAAATAAATTGTGATAAGTGGAATGCTGCAATGACACTTATCTCCATGGCTTTATAACGGCAACAAGTAATGCATCTCATTCAGTACACTCTGCTGATACAGCCTACAGCATTTTAGCTGCACCTATTCGCACTGAAGTTATAAGGAGTGTTTCATCCCTGTTTGCTGTAGAAGCATGTTTAGATGGAGGTATGAAATCCTCCACAGACAGTCCGGGCTACCCCTTGGTCAAAATATTTTTTGATGACAAAGGTGAAACCTTATTTCCTGTACTGACAGCATGCTTCTGAGTTTGTTAATGGATTTTCATTTTATTAGTCATTACATCATACATCATAAAATGTGGCAATGGACACTTTTGGTGTATTAAAATATGTTTTATGTAAATATTAGGTTAAATAACTGAACAAACAATACATTTATGTGGGAATTCCATGTATAGGTGTGTATATTGTAGAGGATGTGTTAATGCTTTATGCTGAAATGTCATAATTATATGTTCCTCCGGATGACTGTGAGGAGTGTGTGGTGTGTTCTCCCTGTGTCTGCATGGGTTTCCTCTGGGTGACTGTCTGTGAGGAGTGTGGTGTGTTCTCTCTGTGTCTGCGTGGGTTTCCTCTGGGTGACTGTCTGTGAGGAGTGTGGTGTGTTCTCTCTGTGTCCACATGGGTTTCCTCCGGGTGACTGTCTGTGAGGAGTGTGGTGTGTTCTCCCTGTGTCCGTGTGGGTTTCCTCCAGGTGCTCCAATTTCACACAGTCCGAAAACACGCGTTGGTAGGTGAATTGGTGACTCAAAAGTGTCCGTGAGTGTATGAGTGAATGTGTGTGTTGCCCTGTGAAGGACTGGCGCCCCCTCCAGGGTGTATTCCTGCCTTGCGCCCAATGAACCCAGGTAGGCTCTGGACCCACCGCGACCCTGAACTGGATAAGGATTACAGACAATGAATGAATGAATTAGTGTCATTTTATTCAGATGGTTTGCCACCACAGGTTAAATGGGGTATTATGTTAATAATTGTTTACATTCATACATAGATTGGACGTCTTTATTTGACAGATTTAACAAATTGGAAGTTAATGAAACGTTAGACAAACTTGATTTTAAGTGTTTTGTCCTGGAGTGTGTTAAAGCAAATTCTATTTATTTATTTAAAATAAATGTATTAAAACACCAATCACTAAATTAGATAACGCTGTATCGATCCCAATTTGCAAATAATAATAATGATAATAATAATTAGTGCTAAATAGTTGATTTAACAGGACACTGTGTTTTAAATGATTTTTACTTTGCATACGCATTTGTAACATTTTGTAAGGTAATTCGTAACTAGCTTCTATTAACCAATCCTAGCGCAGGGGGCGGGGCTACTGAATACAGGTGGTGGTGGGGGGGAGGGGCAGCAGCGGTCGTCAGTGAGATTTGAACAAGGCTAGCGGCTGTCAGCTGTTATAAAGTAAACACCGATTAACCTCAGACTGACATGAAGTGTACACTTTGGCTCCAGGGTCCAGTCTACAGCCTACCTTTAGTTTTGAAAATGACCACTAGACTAAAACTCGCGGTTTAACCGAACTGAAGCGCTGAAGGCGCTGAAACTCAGGGAAGTTTGCCTCCTAACGGTTTCACTCTCTGATGAGAAGGTGAACGGAACTCGAAGTTAAACTATGACAACTCCAGCTCAAAATGCGACAAACACACGGAGTGTGCGAGTGTGTGCGGGTGGGGAAACTCAAGACACAACCTCGGCAGGTCTGGAGATGACAGATATTCCAGATGTTCCATCCGGGACGTCGAGCAGAAAGAAAAGCGCCGCTGTATCCCGAAACCCGGCTCCGGTGGTGGACCGTACGCGGCTTTCTCCGGAGGGTTTCCCTGCGGCCACCGTGACTACACGCCGGGGCTCGCACCTGTACGGTGGGTACGGACACCGCATGTCTGTGTACAGCACCACGAGACCCGTCCTCACTCGGGCTTACTTCCAGGGACGAGTTTATAACTTTCTGGAAAGACCTTCGGGCTGGAAATGCTTCGTTTATCACTTCACAGTGTGAGTATTTTCTTCAGTTTTGGCATACAGGATATATTTGTATGCCATAACTACTATTTTGACTTTCTTATTCATGAAAAGCACTTACGGAAGGCTAAACCCAGTAAACAAGGAACGTCCCTGGACGTTCAAAATAGGTCTAAAAGTAGTCTGTCCGTCAAGGACATATTTTAAACGTCCAAACGTCCAAAATCCATCTTAATAAGTTAGTTAAGTGGTGACCAATCGATAACGTCAGTGGACGTCCAAAACGCGTTTTATACAAGCAATTTATTTCGGGACCAATTAATAACGTCAATGGAACGTCCAAAATACGTCTAATAGTCGTCTTTTCAATGTCTGTGTTTGGACGTCTTTTCAACTTTCATTTTCAACCTTAAGAGAACGTTGATTAGACGGCAGTCATTACGTCATTTCAACGTCGAATCAACGGCTAATTTTTTTACTGGGAAGCATCTAATTATAACTGTCTTTGCACTCCTGAATCATTTGAATGTATTCATATAAGGGCTGTCAATGAATTAATAAAAGAAAAATATATAAATATTTGCATTTTTCCATTGAAAAATTGAATCACACACAAAAAAAAGTAAAAATGCTTGTACTTCCTCACATTTTGGGGAGGGAGAGTGTAGTATAATATACATGACGACCTGGCAAGTGGACCCAGTTATTTTTGTACTGTATTATAACATATCAGTATAGTTTTGATGAGTTTTTAAATTATAAACTGTTAATTTGCTGAGTAGAGGTTTCAGGTCGGGCTTTTGTATCACACACACACAAGCTTTAATGATGCTACAGTGCAGCTTGTGGCTCAAACATGAAGTGATTAAGCAAGGTAGAAGACAAAACAGCTGTGTGTTTGTTTGTGTGTGTCTGTGTGTGCGCGCACGAGTGAGAGACAAAGAATAAGAGGAGGATTTCAGCAACTAAAATGTAATCTCCCTGAGCTGAACAGTAGCGAAGCTGTGTTTACATCATTAGATATAACTTTAATACATCTCTAGGCTCTGTAAAAATGAGTGAAATGTCAGAGGAAGTTGTGGCTAAATTGGTTAAAATAATTAATGAGCATTAAAAAACCTCACGTTAAATTCCCAGATCATTTTCCGTAAGTGCTTCTTCGCTCCGTGTTCCTCCTGTGCCGTTATCACTGTGGGAATACACTGACAATCACAAAGCTGTTGTCTTTTTAAAGCCTTTAAAATGATGTTTTCAGGGAATTATCGTAAAAATTGTGCTCGGATGTGGAATGAGGTGAACTCCCTCTTTAAGGTTAAAGATGTATTTAAAACATCTGTGAAATCTTCATAAAATATATAACTATACTATACTTTATCATAATAAATGTAGATGTTGAATACGAATATGTGAAAACCTTTGACCCTTTGACCGCCTGTGGTGCTCCCGTCTGTCTGTGTCAGTTCAATATGTGGAAAAGCAAAAGGGGTCATTAATTCACAGTTTAATTGTGAAATGTGTTAAAATAAACTTCCCAAGCACTGTCTGTTGAAGCAGTGAAACAAGTGAAACTCTCCAAGAACTCTTCTGTCAGATTAGTGTCGACTCGCAGGTGGCAGTGTGGAAGGTTGCAGAGCACACTGTCTCAGAGTGTGAAGAGGCTTGTTTTCAGCTTTCAGGAGCAAGCTTGTTTGAGGACTGGATGTGTAGAGGAATGCTCAGAATGAAGGCACCAGCTGCCTGTCATGTTTTCTATCTCCAGCAGGAGAGGATGTGATAATGGCTAGCTAAACTTGGCTGCAGGGGGCTGCCCACTGGAGCCCACCGACTCTGCAGGGCCTTGCTGACCCTGCGACTCACTGTTGTCAGGAGAAGACAGCGTGTGTTTGGAAAGTGTGTGTGTCAGTGTACCTGTCTGCAGTGTGTGTGTGTGTGTTTGTAGGCTTTACTTATATCTGGTGGGTGGCTGGACTGTTACATGATTGCTTTTAAAGTGCGTTTTTCATCTCCAGTGCTCTAGGGAGGGTTCTGTGTTACATTCCTTGACGATCGTTGGATTAAGAGCCCTCTCCAAGGTCCCAAATGCTTTGCCCTGTAAACGTTAAAAAAAATTCAAGTCATGTTTCAAAAGTTACATTGTGTCATATTTGCTTTAGTAGAGGAATAAAAAAAATAGGACTTGGAGGAGAGAGAGAGAGAGAGAGAGAGAGAAAGAAAGGAGAGAGAGAGAGAGAGAAAGAAAGGCGAGAGAGAGTGAGAGAGAGAAAGAAAGGAGAGAGAGAGAGAGAGAAAGGAGAGAGAGAGAGAGAGAGAGAAAGAAAGGAGAGAGAGGGAGAGAGAGAGACAGAAAGGGAGAGAGAGAGACAGAAAGGGAGAAAGGAGAGAGAGGGAGAGAGAGAGAGAAAGAAAGGAGAGGGAGAGAAAGGAGAGAGAGGGAGAGAGAGAGAGAAAGAAAGGAGAGGGAGAGAAAGGAGAGAGAGAGAGAGAGAAAGGAGAGAGAGGGAGAAAGGAGAGAGAGACAGAGAAAGGGAGAGAGAGAGAGAGAGAGAGAGAAAGGAAAGAGAGAGAAAAAGAAAGAAAGGAGAGAGAGACACAGGGAGAGAGAGAGAAAGAGAGAAAGGAGAGAGAGGGAGAGAGAGAGAAAAAGAAAGAAAGGAGAGAGAGAGAGATACAGATAGAAATTAGATCTGTTAATGCCTGAAATTTCAAATATAGATAGATTTGCTTCACAAATAACCGAACATTTTCAAAAACAGCTTTGTTTTTAGAGAATGCAACAGTTCTCCTTTAAGCATTTTAGTGCAGTAGGGGGCGAAGATATTGAATACACATTTTTAATATGTCTAAAGAAGAACGTAAGAGAGCTTACTAAGTATGGAACACAAGGGATGGAGCGAAGATTTTCTAACAAAGTAAACTTTGTCTGTTGCCCGTACAGAATTCTTGGATTTGAAATGATCCTAGAATTGTAGCTCCACTGCAAAACCTAAGCAAACTTCCAACACCAAATGTCACTTGACTGATTGGCAATGTTTAGTTTAAAGAAAAATGTGTAAATTAGATTTTAGAGTGAGCCATTCCTCTAGCCTTTTCTCATGTGTGAGGGTGTATGAGTGGGAGGCAGGCAAGGCAAGTCTAGCCAAGAATGTGCACTTGCTTATCACTGCTCCAAAGGCAGCAAAGCCAGGGCTGTAGGGGGGATGAAAGGCACTTATCATTAAAGCATGACCACTTTCTGTTTGTGTGTTTGTGTATTCGTGTGCACGACTGTGCCTTAGTGCACGCTCTCACAGTTGTGTGCATGTGTGCGTATGTGCACACGGCTGACCTTTAAGTGTGGATAAATCTAATTATTGTTCCTACTGCATTCTTTATTGTCATCTGTATAAAAGTGTGTGATACAAGACAGAATGGAATGTCTCCTCTTGTCATGTGAGGCTTGTACTGAGCACCAAGAGGGACCAAAGGCGAGAGAGACAGATGAGTGGATCCAAGATAAGACATGAGAGTGAAGAACAGGGAGAAGACAATAGTCCGTATTATTAACATGCAATGACTGCAGTGTCGTGAAAGCTGGGAAAACAATGTACAATTCATTTTCCTGGTCCTTGATTAAACCACAAATATCTGTTCATCCAAATTATGTTTATCGCTGATGTTTCCAAGAGGAAAATTTAAAGGGGAACACCTTAAAGGGGACTTAGATGTAACTCTACACCTTTGCCTTCATTAAGTACACAACGATCTATGATTATTCAAATAGTCCTTGCCTTTATCTTCACTTATCCCTCTGACCCTTACCTGTAGCTCAAAAGCCTCACCCTGAAGGTTGTTAATATTTTTTCCTCAGGTTTATGACATAGGAAACCCATCTGTCTTTGAAACACTGCGATTTCAAAGCTGAAATGTGCAGCCAGTGCTTATTTCTATTATTGTACGTGTTCTACCATGTAAAACGTCACACGTTAAGAAGGGTAAACACTCTTATGAGACACACATTATTACAAATGATACGGTAATTAGTTTTTATGTAATATAACAAGTTTAGTCTGTGTAACATTGCCTTTTTCTGTCCATGACAAAAACATGGTATAACGGATGATAAATACAAAAGAGCTTTCCCATAATGCACTACTGTAGGGCTGGGCAGTTGATCGAAAATTCATCGAAATTCAGAACTTCTAATCGACATAATCTTGTCTAATCTATGTCGATTATTTTTATTCTTTTATGTCCACACGCTACCAAGCTGTAGTCACATGATTCTGCCACATGGAAACAACCTAAACGCAGAGGCCGATCAAGCGACTCGAGCCAGGTCGTACCAAAGAAAAACACTGCATTTGTGGTTTGGACGTGCTGTGTTTTGACTGGAACCTGGAGGCTGTGGGTTTGAGTCGCGCTCCGGGTGACTGTCTGTGAGGAGTTTGGTGTGTTCTCCCTGTGTCGGAGTTGGTTTCCTCCGGGTGCTCCGGTTTCCTCCCACAGTCCAAAAACACACGTTGGTAGGTGGATTGTTGGTGACTCAAAAGTGTCCGTAGGTGTGAGTGAATGTGTGTGTTGCCCTGTGAAGGACTGGCGCCCCCTCCAGGGTGTATTCCCGCCTTGCGCCCAATGATTCCAGGTAGGCTCTGGACCCACCGCGACCCTGAACTGGATAAGCGCTTACAGATAATGAATGGATGGATGGATGGTTGCGCTCACATCGCCCAGCACTACACTACTGTATGTATAACATTTCACATACGATTTCTAACAATGTATTTCCTATTCAGCATACAAATACATTAATGGTTCAACATTTAGAACCCACTTTGCCTAAGAGAAATTCTTTAATGTGAATGCCGTAGAACTGCAGCTTGTCTTCGTTATCACTAGTGACTTCTAAGGACTACTGCAAATGCGTGCGTTTGTTAGCGTCTACTGGGCCTCAAGGCTGTTTGGCATCTTGTGTATCTGATTATATCATCCTGGCCAATTACTCTAACACATTATTGTAATCCTCATTATGTTTTGATTTCTCTGTACTCACACATCAAGGAATAAAAAGCTGGGTGTGTATGAATACCTGGTGTACCAACAATATTTTACCTCTCAATTTACACGTAATAAAATGCTCCAATTCTTTGTTTTGTATCTCTTTACAGGACTGTTTTTCTCCCATAAAACAGATTGTGCTTTTGGTTGAGTAGGTTTATACTCAACAGTACTACTGCTGCAGCTCTGCTCTGCTGAAGGCCCCACAGGCCCAGGTCCATGGTCCTCAGTGGCAACGCTAGTTATAATGACTCCCATGAAGATGCAGGTTGTGACAGCCAGCCATAATACCCTCCATAGCCACAGGCTGTATTTCTTTAAACCTTTAGTCCCTCCCTGTGTGTCTGTACTGTTAGGTGACAGCTGGCCTTTCTTTCTCATATCAACAGCTGTGTACTGTATGCTGCCTGTTTTGTTTGTTTGTTTTGCCTCCTGTCATTTTCTTGTAAATACATGATGTTAGCTGTAAAGCTAATGTCAAATGGTCAAGCTTTAGAAGGACATCAGTTCAGTTTTTTTGAATAATTGTGGCATGTGATTTATTTTACAGATAATTATTAAAGAAACTAAGCATAGTTTCATGATTGTGATGTGTACAAGCCAGTTCCCTATAATTCTTCACGTTCTCCAGGAGTATTGTTTGCATTCAGTGTTCATGTAATATACAGTACTGCGCAAAGGTTTTAGTCACCAGAGATTGGGATTTAAAAAGCTATTTATCTGAGCAGTAAATGTCTATTTGCTAAAAACAATTAAACCAAAAAACAACAACAAATAATGCCCAACATTAGAATAAAACTTAATAACATTATTCCAGTGTGATATTCTGTGTGTGAATCTGTTGTTTAACTTTTTCCACATCTCTCCTCGTGGACTCCATATTATTTGAGGTTATCATCCAATACCTAGTTTTAGTGGTTAATAAATAATGATTTTAAATGTGTGCTGTTGATTTAACAAATTCATGCAAATCAAGGAGAATCTGAACAAAACATTGTTCTTCAAACTCACTCTCACCTACTATCCATCCATCCATCCATTATCTGTAACCGCTTATCCAGTTCAGGGTCGCGGTGGGTCCAGAGCCTACCTGGAATCATTGGGCGCAAGGCGGGAATACACCCTGGAGGGGACGCCAGTCCTTCACAGGGCAACACACACACACTCACACCTATGGACACTTTTGAGTCGCCAATCCACCTACCAACGTGTTTTTTTTGGACTGTAGGAGGAAACCGGAGCACCGGGAGGAAACCCACGCAGACACAGGGAGAACACACCAAACTCCTCACAGACAGTCACCCGGAGGAAACCCACGCAGACACAGGGAGAACACACCAAACTCCTCACGGACAGTCACCTGGAGCGGGAATCGAACCCACAACCTCCAGATCCCTGGAGTTGTGTGACTGTGACACTACCTGCTGCGCCATCGTGCCACCCTCTCACCTACTTTTTTAAAGAAAATAAATTCTTATATTTTGTATTTGTTTTACATTATTTTTATTTTTTTTACTGTAATTATATGTAACTTTATACAAGCACCACACTTACTGAGAAGGCATTATTATAAATATATATAATTATCATAGGTGCCTAAGACTTCTGCACAGCACTGTATATTCTTCAATGTGTCTAGGTTTCTCTTTTACTGCACAGCTATTTGCAGAACAGAACCTTGTGAGGTTTGCACAGTCTGTGTCGCTGTCAGATGAATAGCATAAGGGAAAACACCCTTATCTCTTAAAAAGAAAACAGTTTTATCTTAAGTATTGAGGAATTACGGCAGACTTTTGTTGGTCCAGTTGCGCTGCAGTGGAAGTGACCTTGTAGGAGAGCACCACAATGATGTGTGTGACCTCAGACTCAGTGTTTTCAAGTACACCTGGACTTTACTCTTAGCCCAGTAGATAAGCTCCAAAGTCATTGACTTTTGTGTAGAATTATGACAGTTTATGCGCGCACACACACACACCAGGGCACTGGCCCTCTTTGTTCTGTGAATAACAGACATATTTGTATTCATAAGGTTGCCCTGCAGGAGAAAATTCAGAGTTCTATACCTCCATGAGCATTACATTAAAAAAATAAAAATAAATAAATAAATAAAAATAAGGGCGGCACGGTTATGCAGCAGGTAGTGTCGCAGTCACACAGCTCCAGGGGCCTGGAGGTTGTGGGTTCGATTCTCGCTCTGGGTGACTGTCTGTGAGGAGTGTGGTGTGTTCTCCCTGTGTCTGCGTGGGTTTCCTCCGGGTGACTGTCTTTAAGGAGTGTGGTGTGTTCTCCCTGTGTCCGCGTGGGTTTCCTCCGGGTGAATGTCTGTAAGGAGTGTGGTGTGTTCTCCCTGTGTCCGCGTGGGTTTCCTCAGGGTGACTGTCTGTGTCCGCGTGGGTTTCCTCCGGGTGATTGTCTGTAAGGAGTGTGGTGTGTTCTCCCTGTGTCTGCGTGGGTTTCCTCTGGGTGACTGTCTATGAGGAGTGTGGTTAGTTCTCCCTGTGACTGCGTGGGTTTCCTTCGGGTGACTGTCTGTGAGGAGTTGGTGTGTTCTCCCCGTGTCCACGCGGGTTTCCTCCGGGTGCTCCGGTTTCCTCCCACAGTCCAAAAACACACATTGGTAGGTGACTCAAAAGTGTGTGTGTGTGTGTTGCCCTGTGAAGGACTGGCACCCAATGATTCCAGGTAGGCTCTGGACCCACCGCGACCCTGAACTGGATAAGCGCTTACAGGTAACGAAAGAATGAAAATAAAAATAAAATAAATGCTACTGCATAAGAACTAATTTTTTGACACCAACGTACATTATATTATTTAATATCTCATTTCATAATGTCTCTCTATGCATACATTTTCTCAATAGGAGGGGAATGAGGGCCTATAAGTCTTACTGTGAAACAACGTGGAGTATTTAATTGAACTGTTATGCATCTTATAATAGATTATGGTACTCCATACTCCCCTCTTCATATAGACTGCATGGATAAATCATGTTGTTGTAGGGTGACTCTTAGAATGCACACAATACAGTTGTTCCGTGAGTGTGTTTCTTCTCATTCATTGAACTCCATAATAAACATAGACCTAGAGCCTCCATTTCTCAATTTAAATATTTCCAAGCACAATGTTAGTAACGGTGAAAGTGACTGCAGTGAATTTAATATATGTCTCAGAGGTAATAAATTCAGTCATGTTTACCACTGTAGCTCCAGCACAAAGCTCCAGGGGGGGTAAAGTGTGCTCAGAATGTAGAGCAAACTTCAACAAATCCACTGAGACAGTTTCATTTGCATCTACAATCTTAAGCAATGGCAGCTTCCACTTTTTTAGAATTGTCTGAAAAAGCACGGAGTTGTTTGAACTTATTTGCTGCTGCCAGTTCAAGTGAATATGGATTTGGGATCTGTAAATGCTGCAGTTCCTATTTAGTGAATGGTTTGCCTTCATGCCTTCAAATATAAAGCAGCTTTAGTCAGAGCTCTGGTTTAGACTGAGGATTTCAAAACCAAGATGGAAAAGATCTATATGATGTCTTTGCTCTTTAAGGATATTTATATAATAGAATTTTTATTTGAGTTTGTTTAATTATCTTCCAACAGCAGAGTGGTGCAGCAGGCAGTGTTGTTGTCACACAGCTCCAGGGTCCTGGGGGTTGTGGGTTTGAGTCCCGCTCCGGGTGACTGTCTGTGAGGAGTGTGGTGTGTTCTCCTTGTGTCCGTGTGGGTTTCCTCCGGGTGACTGTCTGTGAAGAGTGTGGTGTCTTCTCCCTGTGTCTGCATGGGTTTCCTCCAGGTGACTGTCTGTAAGGAGTGTGGTGTGTTCTCCCTGTGTCTGTGTGGGTTTCCTCCAGGTGACTGTGAGGAGTGTGGTGTGTTCTCCCTGTGTCTGCATGGGTTTCCTCCAGGTGACTGTCTGTGAGGAGTGTGGTGTGTTCTCCCTGTGTCTGCATGGGTTTCCTCCAGGTGACTGTCTGTGAGGAGTGTGGTGTGTTCTCCCTGTGTCTGCGTGGGTTTCCTTCGGGTGACTGTCTGTGAGGAGTGTGGTGTGTTCTGCCTGTGTCTGCGTGGGTTTCCTCCGGGTGACAGTCTGTGAGGAGTGTGGTGTGTTCTCCCTGTGTCTGCGTGGGTTTCCTTCGGGTGACTGTCTGTGAGGAGTGTGGTGTGTTCTCCCTGTGTCTGCGTGGGTTTCCTTCGGGTGACTGTCTGTGAGGAGTGTGGTGTGTTCTCCTCGTGTCTGTGTGGGTTTCCTCCGGGTGCCCCGGTTTCCTTGCACAGTCGATGGTGGGTCAATTAGCTACTCAAAGTGTCCATAGATGCCCTGCAAAGGACTGGCACACCTTCAGGGTGTGTTCCCCCCTTCCGCTCTAGGTAGGCTCCAGACCCACCGTGACCCTGAACTAGATAAGCAGTTACAGACAATGAATGAATGAATGAATGAATAATTATTCTCTAAACTCTTCTGCATTTCTTGAGCTAATAACTTAACACAATAAAAAATCTCTAAAAATGGGCTATTTCCTCATTGAGCACTATTTCAATTATCTTGTATCTGTAGCCTTTGTCCTTTTATTAATAGCTTTTCTCAGGCCCTGATGTCCCTGCTCAAATGAAGAGAAAAAAAAGGTTTTGTTAAATAACTGTTTCAGTTACATATTGCTTACATTTATTTGATAATCCATGGTTCACAAATAATGGATTCACAAATAATATGAGAAAGATTACATTAAGAATTTTGCTATTATGTGAAATAGTATGTAATTAATCAGAAGAATTAGTCTGTCAGCAACTTTTAATGTGAATATATCTGCTGTGTGCTGATTCCTAAGTGAGTAATTTTAAGTCCTACATACAGTACACTGGACTTTCTATTCCCACATAAGACTCTGTTGGTAAGACATTTGATGATTTTACAGTTTTTCATTTAGTGGTTAATTGAAGATCTGTCAGGGAGCTAACAGTGGGTATTCACCCCAGCAGATGGTGGTAATGAGTAACAAAATTTTAAAAGCTAAGTCAGTTTGGTTGACTGCAAAACAAACAGTGCTCGCTGTGTTTCTCATTACTGACATTAATATCTTATGTCTGATTTCTTTTACAGATTTCTGATTGTACTGTCTTGTCTGATACTCAGTGTATTGTCTACTATTCATGAATATCAGGAGCTGGCCCAAGAAACGCTTTTCTGGGTGGTGAGTTTATAATAATATTATTATTATTATTATTATGAGTATTTGTAGTAGTGGTGGTGGTAGTGTGTATTTGGGTATGAGTTTTAAAAAGAACAATGGCACTTTAAGAAACCGGAAGTAATATTGTTTTTCTGTCCAGCAGGTGGCATCATTGCACAACACTTCCTAACACTGATTTCAAGTGATCCAGAGCTTTGGGTGATATGTATCAATGACTGAGATGATTGAGAATGAAACAAATGGTACTTTCTATAGTTTGGCATGCTTTTTATACATTCAGAAAAACACGGTTATAATCTGACGGTTTGTATCTAAATGAACAGACTTTCAAAATAAGTAACTGAAAGTCATATTCAGAGCATATGGTCAGCGGGAGATTATATTGCAGTATATTGACCAGCTTCCAGGTGTTTGTTTGTTGTAAGTCTCTCATGCAGCTTGCCTCTCTTGATCAGTCATTCCTCAGACAATTGATTGCTTGGTCAGCTTAATTAATGTAACGAGTGCTTTGAATCTGATCAATGTTCCAATCACAGCCTTTTTGGTAATTAGGGAGTATGTAAGTCATGAGCCCTGCCCTTTTTTGAGAGGCCATATCAGATACATCAATAATCAATTCTTCAGGCAAGACTGTGACCTGCTTGCTTGAATGGTCCAGTGCCATATGCTAACTTCAGTGGCAATTGGCCTCAGAATTACAGGTCTGTTGTTTTTATATTAAGCTTCCCATTTACAGATCGAGGGACAGAGACAAAAGGGGGAAAGAGAGAATCAATCAGGCCAGGCAGGCAGGGAAAAGGGAAAAGCAAGGGACTGAGATTATACCATGGTGACTGGACGCTGGAGGTCAAAGGTCGGTACAGCCACTGGATAATGGGATTAAAACTATGCGCTGCGTTCATTAGGCAACGCCTCGCATCACAGGTTAAGGCTTTGGCCTCCAAAGCTTGATGCAGGCCAAGAGCCCCATGGATTAGCTAGAGCAATCCTTGTTGTTGGAGAGGCCCGAACTTGGGCAAGCTAGTAACAGGTGTTCCAGTCTCTGTGTGTGAAATAGTCAGCCATCAAACGTCAAAGAGAACATTTAACAACATTCATTACTCAGTGTACATGAGAACACACATCATGCGTGAGGTAATTTTTCACAGGAAGTAGATTTGCAGACCTGGACCCCTCCTTTCATCTCCCCAACCCCCACCAAAACACGCCCTGCTTTAATGAGGTCTGGCCTGCTGTATTCGCCTCACAGCTGTTGGGGTGAACAAAGGCACAAACCATGCACTTTACTGCTATATTGCAGCAGGTCGAGTCATTCAAACTATTCTCTGCCCTGTACGATGAGATCAGAATGGTTTTGCAAGTTTCAAGCATGTGTTTAAATTGTGTTTAATCAGTTAATAACTGAATTTAACCCTTTCATGTTACAAACATGTGAAATATGAGGTAAAATACCGGCATATTCTACATTAACTGCAGTTCTACTACTAGTTTACAGTTCAATGTGAAGCAGTCACATCAATGTAAAGTTGTCTGTATGGTAGCTTTTATCAAATTCTAATAAACATCATGAATAACTCAAAATTAATTAATGCAAACGATGCCTAAATAAGGCCTTAACAGTAGGAAGAGTCCTACAGAAATACTCAGATACCTTAATATTATCTGAAAGGAAAATTTAAGAAGGTATTTGTCTTTTTCCTTAAAGTCTCTATAATAAAGATTTTTTGTTTTTTGGACAGTGACAATGTTTTAAGTCATTGCTTCACTGCACAATCACACAAACGTCCTAGCAGTAGCTCCTTAACACTTTTTATTAGTGGCAATCTGTATATTGGACTAATTCTACAAATGCAGATATGCAGCGCTGTTGACTATCCCTGTGAATCCATCATAGCATGGTATTGTTCTCTTGTTAGCAGTGCTACTGAACATTTGTAATGCACAGCTTGCTTTGCCACCACATTCACTGAAGCCATTTCTGTTCCTCCAATTGAATAAAGTGCATGTGTGACTCCATTATGGAGCAGTTATAGTGGGGAAGAGAGGTCTCAGCTCATCTGGGATAAAGGCGTGAGGTGCAGGAAGTCGCACAGGACATCCCACACGGCTGCAGGCGCAACACCTATCAGTTTCACACGTGCCACAGAGACGTGAACCCTCACGTGTGAACACCTTCTCTCCCAGAGAGAAGTCAGATAAGTGTCATCCTAACAAGGTGCAACAAGACATCATCACACTACCTTCAGTTACTTTAACACCAGTGGTTCTTGCGATGAGGTGCTAGCCTCCTCACAGTGGAAGGGAATCTTAACAATGAAAAACCCTTAAATACGTCAGCAAGCAGATGGCCATGTCACCATTAGCTTTGTGTTCAAGGAGCCCTCCCAAAAACATTTAAAGACCTCAATAATGATGAAAGGCTTCCATCCACGAATAAACAAAAAGCCTAAGTTAAAGTCTTCAGCTCCTCTACACTAATGTTTTACTCCTTGCTTTAAAAAAAAGTGCTGAAGAAATACAACTGACCTCTTCAAAGGAAGGAAGGCTAAACATTATCCAGCAGCCTTTGCTTTTCCAGAAGATGTCCTCCCATGAACAAAACACCAATTAGGCATAAGGAGTGGCTGTTTACATGACTAAGGCATGTTAACTATTAGGAGGTGAAAGGACTTCCTAACCCCTGGAGGTTTTGAATGTTCTTAAGCCTGGGTTACCAAGAGTGTTAGGAATCACCTTAAACACCCCACCATATTTCACCTCACCGATAAGGCACTTTACCCAGCCCTCACCACCCCCTCCCGTCAGTGACCTATGCTTTTGTTTGCCATTGTGACGAGAAAATCTTACACTGATAAGAGTTTTACTCTACAGTTCCTTTTATTCTGGAGTTTTGCAGTTTAGTTGTTTGTAGTCATTTTATCTCTGAATGTATGTTTTGAAAATTGTGAACCACTAACATTTGTCACCACAGTTGTTTCATCACATGATTTCTTTGACATTTTGTAAAGTTAGTTGAGGTTTATTTTTAGAAAACGTTGAACAAAAACACGATTGTTATCTGTAAAATGGTAAAGAGTTTTCTTTCTTTTAACAGTTTTTCCTCCACACAAGCACACACTTGTCATAGATTAACAATTTTGAATCACGCTAAACATTTTTGTTTTTTTCACTACAGCTTCTATAAATTATGCACTTTAATGTTTTCATTATATTTTTTTGCTTATAATTGTAGATTTTGGGGCGGCACGGTGGCGCAGCAGGTAGTGTCGCAGTCACACAGCTCCAGGGATCTGGAGGTTGGGGGTTCGATTCCCGCTCCGGGTGACTGTCTGTGAGGAGTGTGGTGTGTTCTCCCTGTGTCTGCGTGGGTTTCCTCTGGGTGCTCCGGTTTCCTCCCACAGTCCAAAAACACACGTTGGTAGGTGGATTGGCGACTCAAAAGTGTCAGTAGGTGTGAGTGAATGCGTGTGTGTGTGTTGCACTTTGAAGGACTGGCGTCCCCTCCAGGGCACAATGATTCCAGGTGGGCTATGACCCTGAACTGGATAAGTGGTTACAGATAATGAATGAATAAATGAATTGTAGATTTTCGTAAATGTACTCATATACATTTGCATATCTGGTGTGCCTTCCCCAACCCACAAACTTTGATATAAGACAGCCCAGTCATTTTTGGTGGGCTGCTTAAATCATAAACAAATTTGATTCAACAAGCCTTCCACATTTGTCTTCCCTTCTGATATGAGAAGGGGTATTTAACCTGACCTTGCTGGAGTATCGACACATTCAGCACCAGAAAGATCAGGTTTAACCACATAAAACCACATAAAGTCAGTGAGAGCAAGGAAAAATACAAGCTTCTGTTTTCAACTTCCCTCCTGCTGCTCGCTTACTGTTGGGGTGAGAAGTGGCTCATTATCTTTTAAAGGAGCAGGCTTTCTAACTGACTGTTCTGCCCTAGGCTGTTAAGACAGGAGGAGAATGGGCTTTAGTCCTTTTTGACCGAGTCAGACTTAAGTAAAACTTGTCAATTTTAATAAAACACACATTTTGTTAGCTTTATAATAGAAGTTTTTTTTCTTTTAATGAATACATTAATGTATCTTTACGGGATGCTGCCGACAGTTCAGCTGGCCTTTACCAGCCTCCGAGTGTTGCCGCGGTGACCCTTCTTTTGCTCGCCTTGGTGATCACATTCCAGCTGCATTTTGGATGGGAAATCCCGTTGCCATGGTAACAGAGAGAGGCATTGCATCTGGGGTCTCATTTCCTCCGTCTCCCCATGAGCTTCTCTCATGGCCCCTGGCGCCCACTGGTCGTCCACCCAGACCTTTTACATGACAGCTGGTCAGTGTGGTCACTAGCCTAGATTTAATTAGATACTGAGCTCTGGAACAAAAGGGAAGGGCCAAGATGTCTCACCACTAAATAGGTACACTTTAATAATTTGTTCTTTGACAGTTGTTTGCACATCATTTTTTATCTGAAGAAGAGCACCTCTGTCCATTTCAAGAATAGAATAATGTGGAAAACTAATTTGCTTTTAATTGTGCAGTCTTCTTATGGATGGATTTGACCTCATGAATGGGTGGTGTCATGGAAGTCAGTGAAGAATTAATGTGATTTTCTTTTTTCAGTTAGCAGAATGGTCATTAACAGAGAAAGAAATTCACCTAATGTGCTGGCACATTACTTTTCTTCAATTAATAAAAACATACAGTGCATATAATATTCATTTATTAATTAATTAATTCATTCATTCATTGTTCAGAGTTGCGGTGACTACAGAATCATGAAGCCCAAGGCGGGGACATGCCTAGGACGGGGTGCCAGCCCACTACAGGGCAGCACACATTTACACATTCTTTCACACAGTCAAGCCTATTAACACTTTTTCTACTATGGGAGAAAACCACAGCACCTGGAAGCAATCCACACAGACAATGGAGAACACACCAACTCTGGAGATATGCTCAATATAATTTGTTTTTAGACAAGTATTTACCAAAAAATAAAAAATAAAAACTTTGATGTCAAAGTGAGAACAGATGTCTACAAAGTAAAGGAGAGAAGAATGCAGTACAATTGCAGTGACCAGATGTGCAAGTCTGTTTGAGACATATCCGCTCAATGCCTGTGATAGTGGCCTATGTGGCATGTTATTTTACATCATATTTAATGTACCTTATTTTATAGTTTTCACATTGACATCTTTTAACAAAACAAAGCCAAAATCTGTGGATTATTTTATCATTTATAAAAGCAATAAAATGGGTAACCATCCAATGGGATGAATAATGTTTTATATAAAAAAGCACTGTATGATATAAATAAATATTTGTACATAATTGTGTTGGAAATTGTCTGGAGTGATGAGAAAAACAATAAGTCTGTTCTCACACTACATTATGGCTCCAATGAGCATGTTAGCAACATATTGGCAAAATATTCAGTATATTGAAAAGCATATCACATTACAAACTTATTTTCTGTGTTATTCAGTGGTAACATGCGTATTAAACTACTGCCATAACTGCCCCTTTAATCAGTTAAGGAGGACAGATTGTGCATAGAATGGTAGTTAACTTGTTATGGTAAAAAAAAACATATAGACTGTATATAGTAAGTATGTAGCGTTGAGGTACACACTACATGAAGTGCATGCACGAGGTACTGAAGTAGATTGTGTCACACTAACAAAAATAACTCTTAAACTCTGATTTGTTAGTCATTAGGGTCAGATTTATATACACTATTGTGTTTGTATTATTTATGATAGGAAGCAGCTCATGGAAATGGCTTGTTACGCACTCGTATGCTTTACTTACATTAGGAACTGTTCCACAAGGAATGCTATTTGTGATTTCTTATTAATGACACCATATGTCCTTGTTTTTGTATAGTGCAGTTGTGTATTTTTCAGCCCTAAAAATAGGTTGCTCTTACTGTCTTGGAATGGGAATTCTTTCCTGGCTCAGTCCTATCCCAATTTGCCTCTTGGTTAACCTTGCCTTATACCTATGAGTCTTGTTTTACCCTCACCCCCTGCCTAAATGCAGCAGGCCTGGCCTGATCCTGTTGTTTTATTCAGTTCTAAAGTGGGATTTGGACAAGTTGCCCCTCTGCCCAGTGCCAGGATCTGCCCTTTTCCCAGGCTGCCCAACTCTCCAGACTGCTCACAGGACACAGGGTTCCACAGCCAGCCTCATAACTCATACTTGTCTGGTTCCTAGCGGCTCTCAATAGGGCTGAATTGGGCAAAGCCTGAGCCTCCCTTTGTGTTACTCTGTTAAAGAGCAAGACAAGGGCAACTGCTGTTGTTGGCCGTGACCATGAACGAGCCTCCCTGTGCAGCCACATGACGCCTGTCAAAGCTTCCTGCGAGGCATAATGGCTCTATTAAATTCAGCCTGCCCTTATTAGGTTACACACTATGTTTTACAGTACAGTTAATTTCAATATCATTTAAAATATATAAAAATATTTTTAATATCCTAAGTCATATGGTAAATTGAATTTTTTCTATTCCCAGAGAGTTATACTTATATGTAACCGTTAGACAACACTGGTTTGTGTGTTCTTTGTAAGAACACGTTAAGATAAGTTCACTTAGAAAATCAACAAAACATTTATTTATACCCCAGGGGCGAAAAGACTTTTTGCATGCGACTGTATGTATATTTTCCAGATTTTAATCCCTTTTATAGAAAACCACAAACTATGCCTGCTGTGAAAAACAGTCTGTATTGTCATGCAATAAAACAGCACTGTTTACCTTTATTTGCAGCAGGCGACCATGGTTACTGAAAAGAGTGACTGCATTTTACCATAATCCAATGCACCTTAAATGAACACCATAAGTGATACCCATTGTCCATGACAATGAAAACCGTGTTTGTTTGAGCTGAGTAGAGATGGAAACCTGTCTCTCTCTCCCTCTCTCTCTGTCTCTGTCTCTGCCAGGAAATAGTGCTAGTGGTGTTTTTTGGAGTGGAGTATGTGGTGAGGCTGTGGTCAGCAGGATGCCGTAGCAAATATGTGGGCATACTGGGAAGACTTCGCTTTGCTAGAAAGCCCATCTCTATTATAGGTAAGTTCAGTGAGTTCACATCTTTCAAACCCTCAAACAGAATGCTTGTTAGTCAGTTATAAATCTAGAGAATCGTTATCCAGTAGTTACTATGAATCTATTGTGTAAGTTATGTACTATTGTTTTTAGAGTGAAAATATAAAGGCCCTGCATGTGATTGTCCCTGTGCATGTGAATTTGCCATAGTAACGTAACGACTTTTCCTGTTTTGTTTAGCTGTCACTGATTACATTCCCCGCAGTCATTTCTTTGTGTTTGTACCCGCAGACTTAATTGTGGTGGTGGCCTCAGTTATTGTTCTTTCAGTAGGCTCTAATGGGCAAGTCTTTGCTACATCTGCTGTCAGGTAATTAGGATTCACTTCTGTTCAAGAGCATTATTTTTTCATTATTATTATTAGTGTGCTTCTTCTTTAAACTGATACGTTTGCATTTATCCTTGTTTTGACCCAGAGGAATCCGCTTCCTTCAGATTCTGCGAATGCTGCATGTGGATCGGCAAGGAGGAACCTGGCGGCTGCTGGGCTCAGTGGTCTTCATCCACAGACAGGCAAGAATTTAGCTAATCAGTTGTTTACAGAAGATGTCTTTTTATATATACACATGCTATGAAACCTATATAACAGTGTCTTTTGAGATATATATGGATAAAGAGTGCATACTTCCAGGAGCTGATCACCACTCTCTACATTGGATTCTTGGGCCTCATCTTCTCCTCCTACTTTGTGTACCTGGCAGAGAAAGATGCTGTTGACAGCGACGGAGTCACAGAGTTTGCTAGTTATGCTGATGCTCTGTGGTGGGGAGTGGTAAGCACCATTTGTAGTTTAGACATATCTTGTTAAATTTGGATTTAATGAGTCTCTAGGGGGACCTTTGCAGGAAAAATAAAGTCCAAGTTCATTTTGCTTGAACGTTTCTGGTGAGGATGGGGATGTTACTGTCAAAACTGTCCACATTTTTTCTTTCCATGCTTTAGGTAACAGTTACCACTATTGGTTACGGGGATAAAGTACCACAAACCTGGATAGGGAAGACTATTGGCTCCTGTTTCTCTGTCTTTGCTATCTCCTTTTTTGCCCTGCCTGCTGTAAGTTATAGACTCTTTATTTTAGAACCTAAAACAAATAGTAATGTCCTTACAAAATGTCCTGAAAAATGATAAACACAAACTTTTCCTTCAGGGCATCTTGGGTTCAGGCTTTGCCCTAAAAGTGCAGCAGAAGCAGAGACAGAAACACTTCAACAGGCAAATCCCTGCCGCTGCTTGTCTTATACAAGTCAGTTTGAACTCTGCATCGTTTATATATATATATATATATATATATATATATATATATATGTGTGTGTGTGTGTGTGTGTGTGTGTGTGTGTGTGTGCGTTTGCATGCATATGTCTGTGTGTCTGTGATATTATGCAAATTCTGCTTTTATTTATCTTGCATTGTATTTCTCCATGCGAATCAGTCGTCATGGAGGTGCTTTGCCGTAGAGAACCCAGACTCTTCCACATATAAGCTGTTTGTGCGAAAAAGGCCAGTGACATCTAGCCCTGCAGTTTCCAGTCCTAAGGCCAAGAAAAGTGTAAGTACATTTTGTTCTGCTGTGAAGAAAACATGGTATTTACTGATATCATTAAAATTTCCATTCATTCATTCATTATCTGTAACCCTTATCCAGTTCAGGGTCGCGGTGGGTCCAGAGCCTACCTGGAATCATTGGGCGCAAGGCAGGAATACACCCTGGAGGGGGCGCCAGTCCTTCACAGGGCAACACACACACACATTCACTCACACCTACAGATACTTTTGAGTCGCCAGTCCACCTACCAACGTGTGTTTTTGGACTATGCAAGGAAACCGGAGCACCCGGAGGAAACTCATGCGGACACAGGGAGAACACACCACACTCCTCACAGACAGTCACCCGGAGCGGGAATCGAACCCACAACCTCCAGGTCCCTGGAGCTGTGTAATTGCGACACTAACCTGCTGCACCACCGTGCCGCCCAAAATCTTGCCAATATTTTTTTTATTATTCAATAAAATAAAAACATTATAAACACAAAGGTCTTCATTGTGCTTTTTTTAAAGTTTTATTTTTAAAGTTCTGCATTAATTTCTGCAGCTGCAGTGGTTGTCAAACTGTCCTGAAGTGTGGGGCTACAGCACCTTAAATGTTAACATGTGTATTTTAATGTAAATGTGCTATAAATATGTCTGCAGTTTAAATTATGGGTGTAGAAGGCCTAGGACACTTGGACATTAATCGTTATATTATTTGTTTGTTTGTTTATGTATGAATGTATGTATGTATTTTAGGTGAAGATGAGGAGAAAGATGAAGATCAGTGAGAAAGATAACGGTCCAAGTTCTCCCACAATCCCAACAATTACTTATGACTTTGATGACGGGAGAGACCCCAGTCAGGACACAGTGTACAGCACTGAACTGTCAGGTACCAACAATACTTCACTGAAACCAAAAGAGATTATAACACTTTCCTTCTAGAGCCTCAGTCATTTTTTTCTGATTCGTAATTGCTTTTTAAAATCACTCTGGGAGTTATACTGATTTCTGTGTAATGATTTGTTTCCTGGCTTGTTTCTCCATTTCTGGTCTCTGCTCATGACAGAAGCAAATTCTCTGAGAAGATTTGGTGAGCTGCTGTTAGTGTCCTGCTGCATGCCTTTTCATAGTAAAACGTACATGCAGTGTAATACCACTGCTAAGGTCTCTTTCCCTGTGCACTCTTCTCGTTTTTGGTGAATGGTGAATTTCTATCTTTTAATTATTTCCAGCTCTACTCAGTTTGCAAGCATGATCTGATAAAATGGTTGAAATTTGCATCTAGGGTGAAGGCTGTGCATCTGTGCATTGTTGTGGTGAATAAGTTTAGGGAAAACAGAAGAGATAATGTGTATTACTCCCTCCCCTTGTAGAACGTCAACAGTCCTGGACCTCTATAACCTCCTTCCAGTTCTCCCCTCTTCCAGGTAACTTGAACATAGATATTAGACCTGCTTAATCCTGACTTAAAGAGCATTACAATAACAGTTTGTACCGGGAGAGGGAGGAAATACTTAGCTGTGACACACTCCTCCAATTTCTTTTTGTGCTAAAAAATGGTTCTTTCTTGTGTTAACTTAGGAATATCTATATTGTTGTGTGTAAAGCATGGTTGAACATTTCCTTTGCTCATTTCCATAATGTCTCTGTCATAACAAAACCTTGTATTGTAGTGGTAACTTTATAGAAAACCAAAAACATGCACTAGGGATGATAATGCGGTAATTTTATTTACGTAAGAGTGGTTTTATCCAAGGTAATGCTGGTTTATTTCTACTAACTCATTTGTTTAGCTCACATGGTAAGATGTGAAATGCCTCATGGCTTTAACTCACTCACTCACGCATCACTCACTCATAGTGAGTCTCACAATGACACTTTGTGTCCATCTTGAAAAGTTGAACAATAGTTTGGTGGAGGTTTTGATGACAGTGACAATAAATACAAATCGCATGTCACCCCCAGCTGTCTCTTTTGTGTTTGAAGGTGTGTTTGTGCTTTACTATGAATATATGTGTGTTTTACTGTGAGCATGTGTGTGTGTTTGTGTATGTGTGTGTAGTGAAGAAAAGCCCAGGGCTTTTGGATGTCCAGTCCCCTCCCCCTCTGCAGAGGAACAGTAGCTTTGCAGATGATCTGGAGTTGGAGGTAGAGAGAGACAGTCTTCTCCTACCGGTCACTCATGTGTCACAGTGAGTAGATCACAAAAACAACTTCACTACTGACTTTTTCCACATTGACCATGTCCCAGAATGAACATTTCTGTTCAGCGTGTTTGACCACCACGTGTATTATACTGGAAATAGATAAAGTTGTATTCATAAATGAGTGGCACTGGCACAGTCAGTTTCATGTTATGTCTTCATTATTTAACATTACTATGTGCTTAAGATTTATACTTATAAGCCTTGTTTTATCATCAGCCGTGAGTACCTGATTATCTGCAAAAAAGCTGTTGTTACTAATAAGTAGTTATTTATATCAAATGTAATTTTTAGAATTTACATAGAGTTCATTCATTCATTGTCTGTAAGCGTTTATGTCACGGTGTGTCCGGAGCCTACCTGGAATCATTGGGCGCAAGGCAGGAACACACCCTAAAGTAGGAGCCAATCCTTCGCAGGGTGACACACACTCACAAATTCACTCGCACACTCACACCTACGGACACTTTTGAGTCACCAATCCACCTACTAATCCACCATGGGAAGAAACCGGAGCACCCGGAGGAAACCCACGCAGACACAGGGAGAACACACCACACTCCTCACAGACAGTCACCCGGAGGAAACCCACGCAGACACCGAGAGAACACACCAAACTCCTCACAGACAGTCACCCGGTGCGGGACTTGAACCCACAGTGTGACTGTGACACTACCTGCTGCCCAGTTTATAGCGTTTCAGAATTTAATTACTATTTTAATTTATTCCCTTTTGGTAATTACCCTATAATTTTTGTAGAAGTCTCTGATGAGTCAATTAAATACAATAGCAACTGAAGTGAGGTCATAATTGTCAGTTAAATGGAAGAGACTTATTAGGACAAAACAAAAAAACCTTTCAACATGATCAATGTCACAGATTTGATTAAATTTAAGCAATGGCCTGAAAAAGGTGCAGCATCTCCTTGTTATTCATTTAAATTTTTTCGTAGTTCTATATATTCATATCAGATCATACCATATTTATTTGTATAGTGCTTTTTACAACTGATGTTGTCACAAAGCAGCTTCACACAATTCCAGTTAAGATAAAGTTTTAACATGAAATGTTAAATTAAATGAAAAAATCCCAGTCCCAATTCACTGTGGAGTCAGACTTTTGGACCGTTATACAGTGTCTTTTCTTATGTGCCACTGTGTGATTAAAATAGCCTAGTGTTATCATCAACACATCGGAACCTGATTATCTGCAGTTAGTACCTCATTAAATCTGAGGCTATATGAGTGCATTCTGCTAATCGCATCAGTCATCTGATTCTTTACTCAAACAATTACTACTCTGGCACTTTCTCCCAGTTCTCTACACGTTGTACTTGACCAGGCCACCCTATAACTTCTTAAAAATCACTATTTGTAGCTTTTGGTAGCAAAGCTGTTGGAAATGGGGCAGATTTCCGGAGTCGGTTGCCCTGCGATTCCCATGGAGAGAGCTCTTGGGTGTGGATTGCCTGTAAGTGGCCTATTAGTTGTATCTCTTCGCCCCATTAGCCGTGTAGCATGTGGAAAAGGCCAGATTCTACACTCTGCTTGTTGTTTGTTTTCCACAAGCTGAGGCTGTGTATCATATACCTCCAACAGAGACAAGGGTAATGTCAATGCTGAGGGACCTGGTCAGTTTGCGTGGCTTGGTCAGTTTGTCACTCTTGTTGACTCCAGTAGACTGTCATTTTGGTCTGTTGTGGCTCATTTTGTTGTTTTCTAGGGCATTAAACAGTATCGACCACTAGAGGGCAGTGGAGATGTTTCCTTTGACTGAGTGTGTTGCTCTCAGTGACTGATGAAATGAAGCTTTTTCTTTTTTTAACCGGCCCTGGCATTGTTCCCTCTGCTCTAGGTTAAATGGCAAAGCAATGTTTCTATTATCTGCGGTTTAATGTGAAGGCATCTCATGACCCATGATTCACAATCAAAGGTTTTGCATTGCTTCATTCTTCTATTTCTGATGGTCATGTGACTAACCTTAAAAAAACATTGTCTAGCAGAGATACCACTGTCAGCATAGCAGTGTAGTTTTTTATGTCACTCTAAAACCTGCAGGTTATAAGAATTTGCATATAAGAGATATAATGACACAATATAATATATTGTATAGAAGTGTACTGGATTGCCCTGTGTGTAATTTTCCTGCCTGAAATATGATTAAAGGCTTGTGGTTACTATGATAGCAGGATTAGTGCATTATAACGTACAGGGTTTGTTTTAAAATGTGTATATTGTAATGATATAATCCCCAACAAACTGACATTGGAAATATATTAACGTAAAGGACAACATTTATACACTATATTTGAGACTGGAACGGTAGTTTTGAGCCTGAAGAAAAGCATTACAATTTTGCTTACACAGCCCTGGTGCTCTTTGTTTTGTCAATGTTATATTCATTTATTTATTTTGTTATTTTAATTTTAAATGGATTGTATAACATTTTTTCTCCCAGCTGGGGACTTGATTTGTTCCACCTCTCCTCTCCTCTCCTTTTTCAGCACACATATTACATCTCCTCCACAAAGGCTCTCTTGTCACTGCCTGCCTCTGTTTGATCTTTGAAGTTTAATGAGCTTTCACTCATCTCACACTGAGATGCAATGGTAACAGCTGGCTTTCTCTCCTTTTCTTTTTGGTCTTGCTCTCTCTCTTTTTTCTTTCCTAGCTTTCATTTATTTCTCTCTCTGTCTCTCTCTCTCTCTCTCTCTCTCTCTCTCTCTGTGTCTGTCTCTCTCTCTATCTCTCTGTCACCTCTCTCTCTTTCTCTCTCTCCCTCGCTAACTCTCTCTGACTCTCTGTCTCTCTGTCACCTCCCTCTCTCTCTCTCTCTCTCTCTCTCTCTCTCTCTCTCTCTCTCTGTGATTCAGTGTGTCTGATTCCTGTTGGTTTGTCTCTCTCTCTCTCTCTCTCTCTCTCTCTCTCTGTGGGTCTGATGCCTGTTGGTTTGTCTCCTCTCTGTGTCTGTCTCTCTCTCTCTCTCTCTCGGTGGGTCTGATGTGTGTTGGTCTCTCTCTCTCTCTCTCGCTCTCTCTCTCTCTCTCTGTGGGTCTGATCCCTGTTGGTTTGTCTCCTCTGTGTGTGTGTGTCTCTCTCTCTCTCTCTCTCTCTCTCTCTCTCTGTGATTCAGTGTGTCTGATGCCTGTTGGTTTCTCTCTCTCTCTCTCTCTCTCTCTCTCTCTCTCTCTCTCTCTCTCTGTGGGTCTGATGCCTGTTGGTTTGTCTCCTCTCTGTGTCTGTCTCTCTCTCTCTCTCTCTCTCTCTCTCGGTGGGTCTGATGTGTGTTGGTCTCTCTCTCTCTCTCTCTCTCTCTCTGTGGGTCTGATCCCTGTTGGTTTGTCTCCTCTCTGTCTCTCTCTCTCTCTCTCTCTCTCTCTCTCTCTCTCTCTCTCTCTCTCTCTCTCTCTCTCTCCTCCCTCCCTCCCTCTCGTTGGGTCTGATGTGTGTTGGTTTGTCTCCAACAGAGCAGATAAGTCAAAACTCAAAAAGTGAAAAGTCTTCATATCTCTTTGTAGCACAGTATTCCTTCCCTTTTCTTTCCCTACTCTCAGGGCGTGTTGCTCACAACCTTTCTCCTTCACTGACCTCTGACCTTGGCCTGTTAACTTAAGAGGAGGGAGAGGCCCGGAGCCCTCCCCATGTCTGCAGCTGAAGCAGCTCGGCTGCATTGGGGGTGGGGAGAGAGAACAATGCCTTAACTACGCCTCTGTGACTGTGTGCACACACTCTTATGTACACGCGCACACATACACACACACACACACACTTTCAGGTGATAGGAAACACTTTGATGAGTACACACTCTTTCCCAATGCACTAGACTCTAAAATAAGCTCAATAATATCTAGCATTGTGTTTATCTGACTCATGAGTTTAGTGTTATTTTATTTATAAAAATGTTGTTGATATTTATATTTAAAAGACAGTTTACAAACTTTATCAATCCTTCACACTTTCACATTTTGTTTAGAGCCCTTTAAGTAATATATATGTAAATAACCTTTGTTCAGATTGGGCCCTATTTAAAAGAAGTCTGGACTAAAACACTTCTTATGGTTTCAATTATTTTTAGTTTTTACTCAGGTTCACCTAAAATTACCTGAAATACTAAGGATTTTTCAGAATCAGAAAGGTTTATAGATTAAACGCAAGTGCACATTTTCTTAATGATTCAATCCAATTTTATGGATTTATGGATGGAAATACCATTTAAATTAGTTTAAAAATCACAGGGTGCGAAGAATGCCTTAAATTCTTTTAAATCAAACCTTTTTTTCTCACCCAATACAAGCTTTTCCTTGTGCCAATAAAAACTTAAACAATTGAAAAATACATAGAATATCACTGTAAATGATTTAGGAATAATATGCAAAAACAAATTAGGTAACATTTTACAATAAGGATACATTAATAAATAATGATACTTAAAATAGTAAAAAACCAAGTCATGTCACAATTTATCATTAAGTAATGAAAAGAAATAAGAACTAGCATAAAAATCATTATTTAATCATTAATTTTGACTTAAATTAATAAAGTAATGCTTATTACTGACTTAGTGCTTAATTAAAAGATACCATTAATAAATGTACCCTTATTGTAAAGTGGTAGTGTTTTATTTATTCTGTAAACTGCTGTGTATTGTTTGTGCACCCAAAAAATCATGCTTCTAGCCACAGGGAAAAGCAGCAGAGTCACAGCAGTGTCACAGCAGAAGCAGGTGTATGAGTGACCGAGACACAGAGTGAACAAGTCAGTGGGAGAGTGAGCAAGTGAGTGAATGAATGAGTGAGCATGTGTTCGTCTGCTTCTGCTCAGATTTGCTGCTCTTGCCTTGTGACAGTGGGGTGTGTGGTTTACCAAAGGCTCAAAAGATTGATTTATTCTCAGCAAACAGAGAAGGGCTTCTTGTGGCCGAGGCAGGGCCCGGTTGTCCACTCCAGTCCAGAGACAAAGAGCCATTGTCTGCAGCTCCACACACTCCGGACAATAGCCTGATTGACAAGCAGCTCCAGTTGAACTGAACTCCTGAGCTAAGTCTGCAGTGGCAGCTTTGTTAGAAACACTCTTATCGTAAGGATCAATCACCTTAGGGCCTGGCTTGTGCTGTTCAGAAATTGTAACTGAAATATTAGTTACATTTTTTTACGCATTTTATTAAAGGTCTACCTCAGTGTTTGGCTGCTTTTAAAGTTCTGTTTTATACATTTTTTTTGTTCATATTCATTGTAACATCTTGTCCTGATTCCCACATGTTTAATGTAAGTGTGGTGTTTTGTTGTTGTGCCCTTAAAATTGCTACATGTAAATGAGCTCTGTTTTGATTGGCTGGTGATGTTAACTAATTTGTGAGCAACAAAATTATTTAATGTTGAATGGGGGTTATTTGAAATCTTTTTTTATGACATCACAAAACCAGTGCATTCAAAACAGCGGTTTTCACAAGTTTGTTTTCAAATACACTCTCTATGAAACATAGGAAGGGAGCGGTTTGATTTAAACAGTTTTTTTAATCATTATTCTTGATTATTCTGTGTGTTTCTAATGAACCATGCTGTTGAATATTTAGTTAATTTAAATTGGAAATGACAGACCAATATGTTTATATTTATGTGCTGATAAAAGGTTGATAATGCACACAGAAAACAGAAATTGCACTGATATTAATGGATAATATTCATATAAAACAAATGCACCCGTGTGAATGAAGTGAATTTTTGTGAACCACATTTGTTGCTGATATGATTAATAAACATAAAACTGGAAAACATAAAAGAACTATATTTTCTTTTGAAGGACTCAAAAAAGAAGATGAAATTTGTAAGTGATTTCTGTTAGAACTGACTCCGTGTACTGTTTAGGTTGGTGTGTGTGTGTGTGTGTGTGTCTAACAGAGTGTGTAGGAGTGTGTGAGGCATGCTGAATAGGACAGGATCGTTGGCTCACTAATGCCTCTTCAGCGCGGCTTGCCAGCACAAGTCTCTTTATCTGGGCCGTCACGGCCACCCTTTCTTCCCTCTTTAACAGTAATTGCGTTTCGTTACAGTTTGTCAGAGCTAACAAGGGACATGGAGCGAGAGTCAGCTGAGTAGAGAAAAAGAGAGAGGTGGGGTGCAGAAAAGTACAGGAAAAGACACAGAGAAAGGGAATACCACACCTGACGAAAATAATGGAATCACTACACTTTGAGAATGCTCACTCAGAATATTTACTTTGTAGCAAATGAACAAATCACAGATACGACACAAAGCAGGTTTAGTTTAATAGCTGTATTTTCTGGACTCATTAAACATGCCTCAATTTAAACGAAACTATTTTAATTAATACATTCCTTGAGGCATTGACTAATGAAAAATAATATTCATTTTCAAGGTGATTTCTATTTTCTGCAGCAGGAGCATTTGACAGATCGTATTTGATGACTGTAGCCTTGTTATTGGCCCGTTTTTAAAATTACCATCATACATTTTCAGTGGGATTAAGATCTGACTCTTTGCTCTTTGTGTTGATATCCCTTTCCACTATTTGTTCTGTGTTGAGACATAGTATCGTCCTGAAAAACGGCCTCACACTCACCAAACCTATTTTCTATCAAGGGAAAGAGAATCTTTCATTTTCATCCAGTCATCCACTCTTCGCGACTGCTTGTCTTAAGCACACCTCACCCTTTCTTACCTTTTGCCATGAAGTAACTAATCTGGGAGAACATAATTCTAATTAGTAGAAACAACACGTCAAAATAAAAAATATATATATATAAACAGGACAGGGTGTAAATCAGGAAAAAAAAAACATATAATAATAATATTTAAAAAAAAAATAGATTAAGCAATAGAATACATTTTAAAACCTATGTGTCCATTTTCAGGCTTCTAACATCAGCCGAGTGTCTTTATTTCAATCTCCAGAGTAGAATAAATGCATATAAATGCAAATCACATGAGAATTGAAGGGAAATGTAATCATTTAACAAAAGAAAAAGGGGTCCACATTGCCCAGAATTCATCAGAAGTTTTAGTGTGGGTTTATTTTTGCGTTTTAAACAGCTTTGATCCAGAGCAGCCTGGTTTGAATGAGTCTGGTTGCATTTCATACAATTAGACTTCTGATCTTGTATTTTTTTAATAATCTTGTATCTTTTTTGCTCTGAATTCAAGACCTTGCCAAGCGCAAATAGAAGAGGTCATCAGATGTTTCAGTTTCTCCTCCCATAAGGCTGTAATGACATGTAATAAGGTGGTTTGTAAAGAGCTTATTTGTGTATAATAGATAATTATTATCAACAATAGGCGGTAAAGCCAGGTTGGAAGGTACAGGAGCAGAAAAACAAACTAGCTTATAGTGATTCCTGAACTTGAGTTCTGCTTTGACACGTGTATTTTTGAAGGAGGAGAAGGGTCCTGTAATGGAGGACAGAGCAAGGGGTATTTTAAAGTGATACTTGTAGACATTGAAGAAGTGAAAATTTAGGGAGAGTGTTAATTTTACTGCAATGAAAGATGATAGCAGAGAGCAATGTTCCAAATCATCAACAGTGAAATCAGGAGCAAATTTGGTCTGAAAGACATTTCCAGAGCTTTTTGTGATATGCACGCCAAGATCAACAAAGGTGATTTTAAATGGTAAGATGTCATCACTGTCCAAAGGAAGACATGCATCACCAAAATCGTTACTTTATAGGTGAAGGAAAAAATGTTTTAACTTTCACTGGAAATCAAAGTAAAAAAGATTTTATTCCAGGTAATTTTGGAGCATTTCTATTGGTCGATTTGTCAGGATATTTTCACACAATGTGAAGGACAACTGCTGTGTTCAAGTGATGTAGTAAACTAAACATATTTTTTTTTTTTTTGACAGTGACAATATATAAAGTTTTATGGGTTTATGTAATTTGTCATAAACTTCTTGATTAGGCATCGCAAAGTATTATAAACAACATCATACATTTTATTTTTCATCATCACACAAAGTGTGATCACATTGGGCATGTCGGTGTTAAATCCTTTTTTTACTATTTCAAACATCACTGTTTTACCATACAGACAGGTACTGCCTCTTATTTACAGTAGTTTCTGGTGACCTTTCTCTGCAACTTGATAATATTTATTCATTCATTCATTCATTATCTGTAAGCGCTTATCCAGTTCAGGGTCGTGGTGGGTCCAGAGCCTACCTGCAATTATTGGGCGCAAGGTGGCAATACACCCTGGAGGGGGCGCCAGTCCTTCACAGGGCAACACACACACACACACATTCACTCACACCTACGAACACTTTTGAGTCGCTAATCCACCTACCAACGTGTGTTTTTGGACGGTGGGAGGACACCGGAGCACCCGGAGGAAACCCACGCAGACACGGGGAGAACACACCAACTCCTCACAGACAGTCACCCAGAGCGGGAATCAAACCCACAACCTCCAGGCCCTTGGAGCTGTGTTACTGCGACACTACCTGCTGCACCACCCTGCCGCCCAACTTGATAATAAAATGTTGATATTAGTTTCTATAGAAAATAACTTGGATAATCATAATGGGAAACATTAATGTTGTACAACATATAGGAATCTGTTTTGGCAGCTTGTAAACTGCACTACATAGTGTGCCATACTTAAATAAGCACACAATGTTTATATTGCCAACAGTTCTATACAAGGCACAAGAGGTGAACATATCAACCCAACGACATATGCCTGTAGATATCCTCTGAACATAATATTAGTATACACCAGCAAGAAAACCACAAAGCTTAACCTCAGTGACTACCCTGGGCAGAGACGTGTAAATAGGGGGATGTGTATGGACTTGCTGAGTGGCACTTGTTTGTCTGCTCCTCAGCGTCGGGAGGCAGCAGATTTGAACCATAAACCATTCAGTCATGGGGCAAAGACAGAAAGGCTTGCGTGGTCCCAGCAGCACTCTGACTCAACCTTAATAAGGATATTTAATACTCCGCATGCTAGACTGGTTCTTTGATGGTGAGGATGAAAGAGGTTTGCCTGACTGAAGCCACAGGGACCCCTTTTTCACTGTGTGGGTGTGGTGTGGGTGTATGTGTGTGTTTTTTCAAGGCAAAAATGTCCTAACCTTTGGAAAGGAAACTGGAGAAAAGCAGTAAATTACAATGCCAGGATCAGCAATATGGTCTTGACCTGTGCTCTTGAAACATGTTTCCTGTTGATTATTGAGGCCTGAGTCACATGTCACAGTTAAGAATTCAGTGATAAATAAAAGAGGAGATCATAATAAACAGAACTAAGCAAAAAATAATGTTGCCTATTGTTCTGATCCACTAAGCTTGGGGAAGCTTAAATATGGGGAAGTCTATGAGAATGTTTAAAATATAACCTGCTTGTATTGATGTTATATATTTTAATTAGGTTATTACACGTGACCCCGTGTTCTGACGTGGTATAAAATCAACTGAGTGTGTTTGTGTGAGTGAGTGCGACTTCCCCAGTCCTGTGCCACTGACCCAGCTTGACAGTCTGACTGACGATCCTCCAGTTTCCTGCTCCTGGTCAATGATTATCAGTGACTGGAGCCTCACATGCGCTTATCACCGCTGACCACTTATAAAAACGTCATTGAGGCATTTGAGCTGAAAGTGGAGGAGAGGGCCGGTGTTTGGATTTGCGAGCTTTTATTGCGCAGAAGTCTCCCTACAGACTGAGGCTAATCAGTGTGTTGTTCCCCTCCTTCTGCAGGGGGCTATTCTTAGAGCCACAGTCGGGGCCCCTCCAGCCTTTTAGTGCCCAGCCCTGTGCTCTCAGAGCCCATAGCGCAACACAGCCACACAAAAGAACTTCAACTTTTGACTCTGTAGAGACGAGGACAAGAGTGCACTCTGACTCGGCTGGGTGTGGGGTGGGGCTGTGTGTGTGTGTGTGTGTGTGTGTGAGAGAGAGAGAGAGGGTTGCTATAGTAACAGACTCAGATTCAGGAGAGGCTTTATTAGTCATCTTTCACCGGTTTAGTCATGGGGATTTTTGTCTGCGTTCAGTCTGTATTTTGAGTTTCGAAACGATGACATAAGAAAAAAACACTAGGACAAGGCTACACACTGCAGACCATGTTTGAGTGTATGTGACTAAAGTGAAAAGTATCTGCTCATGGGATTAAATATATATAAAACTTGTGTGTTTGCATGTGAGTATTTGTGTGTGTGTGTGTGTGTGTGTGTGTGTGAATAAATGAGTGAGTGTTGTTTGTTTCAGTTGCCCTGCACTTGCACTGGCTTAAGGTTTCTCTCTCTTGATGATAAGATTAGAGAGAAACTGCAGAAGCTGATTGTTTTTCTTCCTGTTTGTCTAGTCCTGATTACATTGAGATTAGCTGTGCCCCGCTGGGGAGAGGTCAGTAAAACGATGCTTGAAGAAATACTTGCTCATGAAACTTAACCATTTCGGTGCTCACTAAAGAGCCAATAATGTTAGCAATTTTAGCCTTATTGTGTACACGGTTCTCTCCGTTTGTCATTAAAGGGCATGTCTACAATTGTGGGAAAATGCAGTTCTCTCTGTTCGTTTACATTCAGAAGGTCAGCGTCTTTTAAGGTGGAACAGTGTGTCTGAGGGGGAAAAAAATCACTGTTGTTTGTATGTGGCTGCAGTTTGGCTTGTATGTACATTTTTATTCACTGTTCAAATAACCACTGAAACTCATTCATAACTTTTGTTGTTTCATTTTGTAGCACTTTTGGTTTTGCGGTTAGCTTTCTGCGGCTAGCTGTCTGCAGTTAGCTGTCTGAAACATTTCCACACTAAGTGATCTGAAACAGCAAAAATAAGTCAATATTACCCACCTGTGGAACAGGAATAGGGCCTCATCTCGGTTCATTCTTTTCAATGTTTAGACTTCTCTCTGTCGTCTAAAACAATTCAGATGCCTCAGCCATGAACAGAGAGAGAGAGAGTTTAGCATGTCGGATTAATCCAGTTTGTTTATGTACACACTTACTGACACTGGAGCTTCGAAAACACAGTTTTGACCAGTTTCGAGCATGCAAACAGGCTTGAGATCAGCACATGATGGAAAGGAAACAACATCTGAATTTTATAAAAAGTGTTGTTTTTTTTACAGTAAATGTCAGCTGTAAAAAATGTAATCCAGAACTGTAAAAAAATCCTACTGCTGTTCCTACATTAACACAAGGCCAAAACAAAGCTTCATAATATGGTTCCCATTTTGAAGACACAAGGCTTTATTGAATATCCTGTTTTACCATCCTATAAAACAACATTCTGGAGATACAAGGTTTTGTTCCAACAGTGACAAGTATTCTTAAAGGCGAGAGAGAACTGCGTTTCACCAAAAACGTTGATGTTCCCTTTATCAATTCTAACTCTGTTAATGCTGATGGTTTTGGCCTCTGCTCACTTTGCAACAATTTCAATGTTCTTAAAAAAAAAAAACCTAAATACCCCTCTAGTTAAAACAATTCATAGAATATATATTTGTTTCCAGACCATACCATTCAGGAACAATTTAGCGGACAGTGCCATGAGTGCAAGCATTACAGTTAACCCCATTGGTGGGATTAATTGCAACAGATGGAGGGGCTTGGTGCCACAGTTACTTGAAAGTGTTGTAAATTGATGCAAAGCACAATTCAATACTCTTCTTTACAGTTTGAGCCAGTTGAGCTGATCCTGCAGTGCTGGCCTCAGGCAACCTAAAAACACATTCAAACCTGTAGACGAGAAATTAGAAGAGCATGTAGGATAATATTTGAAATAATTGATGAACGTAGGCATTGAATCTTCAAAAACACTGGGTGTTTAATTTATCGCTGATTAATGAACATTTAAATGTTCATACATAGTTTGCCTTCTCAAAATATTTCAAAATGAAATCTCTTCATGATTTTAGAAAGCAAAGATGTCTCTAAATGTCCATATCGTTCTGAAGTTATCATTTTGGTCTGTGTTAGCCAGGCAGAAAATCCTCCTCTGTCCTCTCACATTGTTTACTTCTCCATTTCCCTGTTAATGACTCCACTCTGAAGTTTTAGGACTGTTTACCACACTGCTTAACTCTATAGCGTCACTATCAGTTTAGCTCCAATCAAAGCCTAGAGATGCACCCAACAAAGCCTTTGTGCTCTGTGCTTAAGAGGAGTTGCCTGCAGCTAGTGCTCCAGGATCAGCCATCATTTATTTTCCCCCCCGTTGATGACCATTCACCACGGCCAGCCCATCCTGAGCTGAGGTCAGTAATTAAAGAGCAGGGCCTTGTTTGTTGAACACGCCCTGTGAGACAGAGCTCAGTTCATTTAAAGCGAGCGTGGGCAGGATTTTTGGAGCACCGTGTTGATGTCAGTTATGGCGTGGCTGTTTCCTGTCCCACGCTGCAAGACTTTGATCTTTATTTGGTGTTCTTGTCACTGTCATTGACACAAGCACAACATCCGTTTGGGTCTACATGCACATACACGCACATTATGACCTTCGTACTGTTCTGGTCATCGGTAAAATACAGACGGATGGTTTTGGTTTGATGTATTGCGTTTTGTCAACCACTAAACTTGATGTTGCCCTGACTTTTAGTCTTGTGTTCGTATCCCCTGATGTACACAGATGCGTAATACCGTACAAATAATCTACATCATTTGAGGTGAGGTGAATATTTGTCATCTTTCATTATAGAAATGTGTAAAATAAACAACATAAAATCAAATAAAAAACATAAATCCTGGAGGTGAAAAGATTAGGCATAATCCTGGACAACACAAGATTTTGAAAATGGTTTTCCAATGAAAGGAAAGTAGTCCAAACCTTGTCCATCCCTGTACCGAACACTGACTACCTGTACATTTTCTTAATCACATGCTTCTTAAGCTCTTTCAAAGCGCAACAATAAAAGGACAACAAAGCAGTCATTATGTTTCTCTGTGGTGCAGCATGAGCTACACTAGGTTGTAATATATCTACTCATATTGTAGTTTAGCTTTTAGTTGGTATGTGTAGCATCTGTGTGGGCATGGGGATGACTTAAACTGAAAGTATTTAAGCACGGGTAAAACTGGTGAAAACCCTCACTCTGTTATGGATTGACTGATGCTAAGATGCCCATGCTTTTGTTGTGTACTGTGGTCTACAGCAGTACATTGGAAATCAGAATATCTCAGTTTCTACTTGATTCTATCTTCTTTTTCAGACAAACTCCCCTTTTTATTGTGGATGTTCTACTTTATTCACATCTGGCTGCTATCAACCAGTGTGAAATTGGATTGGGAATGGACAAGAGATTCGCCTTCCTCTGTTGGTCTCCTCCTTTCTGTTGTTCTCTCTCTCTTTCACTTTCTATCTGTCTCTATGTATGTGTCTCTTGCTTGCCCCACTGGTCCCAAGGGAACCCTTTCTCCCCTTTGCCGAGGTTTTTGCCAGTGTTTGCCATTAGCCAGGCTTTGTGCCAGCACCAGAGGCAGATGGTGACCCTGTTGAGGTCATGAGACCAGCGTTGCTATGCTGGTAACCAGGGCTGAGGAGAGGAAGTGGCGCTGCCTCGTGGACAGATGGGTTGGTTCCCATGTTCCAGCCCTCTCTCTCTCTCTCTCTCTCTTTCGCTCACTCACGCTCTCTCTCTCTCTCTCTCTCACACACACACACACACACACACACACACATATATACACTGTCCACAATCTACTGGTTCACTGGAATGATTGTTAGTTATGGTCTAATTCCAGAACACTGTGTTCTTAGTTATCTCTCCTAGGCACAGTGCCTGGATTATAGAGCCACTCCTTAAAGGACTTGAGTCTTCACATGACAGTGTTTCCCAGTCTTGGTCCTGCACTGGAGTACCCTTCTAATCTATTCTACTGCATTCACACTTTCATAGCAAACATTATGAAGTTGAACAAGCTAGCAAAAAAACCCTTTCATGTGAGCTTCCATTTTAAAATGTAAATTTTAAAAAAAGGATTGGAAATGGCAGTGATAAATATGGTAATTTTAGCTTAGAGTTACTTTTACAAGATGAAACATTGTTTGGCCTCAAAAAATGTACTGAAAAATATGTCCAACCTCATTAAAGTTGCTATGAAAGAACAAATTAGCATCCAGAGCAAGGATAGGTCAGTTTTACTGGATAGATTTACTCCAGGAAAAAAAAAGTCTGGGAGAAACACTGTAAGAACCTTGTCCCACGGTTTGTATTTTTCTGCTGTGGTGCAGCATTTTATGGCTCACACTGAAGTCTAAATAGCCAAATGATAGTTCCTTTAGTCATGTAATGAATGTCTTACCTTTCACTGGAATGTAAGACATGGGTCAAGGATGACGTTTTGAATATGTGTTCGCGCTTTTATGACAGTATGTTATCCATCTTTATCATCCAGGGGTTTTTCCTGTTCTCAGCTGCTTTGGTGAATCATAATAAGATTGATATTAAAAAAGCCCATTATCTTTGGTTTTGCATAGTAATTTTTATATCTAGTTAGTTTTTATGCGCTAATTTTAATTTACAGAGTCGTTTTCTTTAATAGCATGAATCATGGGAGCTATAAGTAAGGAATATTAGCACTTAATGCTGGAAATGTTTCTGAAGGGATGCTGGTTGAATTCCTAAATGGCTCACTAGGGAGCCGTATATTGGCAGTTGCCTGGAGCCATGCATATATGTATCATCCTCCATTTCCTTGCCAAGGAAGGTCTAGACTCCCTCAGGCAGCCATGTCCATGAACTCAACCAGGCCTGGTAGCCTGCAGGCTGTCTAATGCTAATGCCTTTCTTTGAGGGGCTCTTGTGACTGGAGTTTGTGTGACACACACCAGATGGTAGCATTATTATGGGAATACAGCACAGATACATACTACATGAAGACTAAGTCACATGGATTGACACATACATACATACATTCCACACAATAAAGAAACAAAATGCTAATTTCCAATTACACTAAGTGATTCTTTTGTGTATAATAAGAAGGAAATGTCCCCTCAGACACACACTTTTGTTTATTAGTGGTGTCTGAATGTGGGGGTCTTACATATGTCCCATATGTTTTATATACTGAAGGCATTGTTTTGTTTCTGAAACAAGTTGAAGTTGAACTGGGATTTGTGACAAGGTGCATTATCATGCTGGATGTAGCCATTAAAAGACCAGTAAATAAAGGGATGCACATGGTCAACAATAATAGTTCAATGGGCAGAGGCATTCAAGTGGTGCTTGGGCGGTTTCAGGAGGTTCGATTTGTGCCAAGAAAAAAATTTCCCACACGATAACACCACCACCTGCTTGTCAACACAAGGCAAGTGGAGTCTATGGATTTCTGTTGATTGTGCCAGATCTTTGTTTCACGATGTGGCAGCAGAGATTCGCCTATGTGACACTTTTCCGATCGTAAGCTGTTAAAATAGGAACGTTTTGTTTTTAGACCCCAAATTTTTAGCAAATGTTCTCCGCAAACATTCCACCGTTAGCTAGGAGTCCTCCAGACACACTGTGCCTCCAACCCAGAGGAGAATGCCACCTAGATCTGCACATCAGCACATCAGCTGATAGACGCCCACACCAGCTAGTACTGTGCACACTGTGATGAAGGGGAATGTGAAGCCATTTTTGCACTCTTGGTCTCAGATGGCTACAATATCAGCAGTAATCAAACCACCTCACAGGAGCTCTAACTGTCCGGTTTTAGTGAACCTATGCCCACTGTTGACACAGGTAATTCTTTTTGTTTGACAGGGATGAAACTTCATGTGGTCTTCCACTGTTGTAGCCCATCCACCTTAAGGTTAAACAGGCTATATATTCAGAGATGGTTTTCTGATCATAAGTGTTGTAGGGAGTGGTTATTTGTGTTTCTGTGGCTTTCCTGTCAGTTCGGACAAGTCTCGACATTCTCTTCTCACCTCGGTCATCAACAAGGTATTTCTACCAACTGAACTGCCACCCTGTTGGCACCATACTCTAGAGCAGGGGTCACCAGTCTTATCCACAAAGGGCCGGTGTGGCTGCAGGCTTTCATTCCAATTAGGCAGTAGTACACCTGATTCTACTTGTTTAATCAACTAGTCTGTTTCCAAACTGTTATACTGGGTGTGCTCGTGTTTAGTTGGAATGAAAACCTGCGCCATTTTGGATACGATGGATGACTCCTGCTGTAGAGAGTATTATGCATAAAAATCCCCAGCAGTTTCTAAAATAAAGCCCCTGCATGTGTCCAATATCTATGCCACATATTTAATGAAAAGACTGACACGGCTTACAGGCATTTCTAAAAATGGCTATGAAATATTATATAATAAAATAATAGTGTGGGCGGCACGGTGGCGCAACAGGTAGTTTGGTAGTTAGAGTCTGTATGGCATTTATGGAAAAGAGTCACACAGCTCCAGGAACCTGGAGGTTGTGGGTTCTATTCCGGCTCCGGGTGACTGTCTGTGAGGAGTGTGGTGTGTTCTCCCCGTGTCCGCGTGGGTTTCCTCCGGGTGCTCCGGTTTCCACCCACGGTCCAAAAACACACGCTGGTAGGTGGATTGGCGACTCAAAAGTGTCCGTAGGTGTGAATGTGTGTGTGTGTCTGTGTTGCCCTGTGAAGGGCTGGCGCCCCCTCCAGGGTGTATTCCTGCCTTGTGCCCAATGATTGACCACGACCCTGAATTGGATAAGCGCTTACAGATAATGAATGAATATATGAATAATAGTGTCTCGTATCAGTGTTGTCTTAGTGACTTTACAGCAGACGTCAATGTAAAATTATTTAATTCCAAGTCAGTTTGGAGCAATTCTATTGGTCGATTCATGAAATTTTCACCTAATGTCAAAGACAGCTGCTGGGTTCAAATGATCTGATGCCATGAAATTAAAGTGACCTCCTTGTTACTACATGCATTGTCCATATGGTCAGTTCCTCCGGCCATATACAGCAAGTACACTTTATAGTTACGCAGTTACAGACTGTAATCGATACTTTAAAGTGAAAATTAAACAGATCTTTTCTAAAAGGCAAATTTGGGAGCATTTTGTTGGATCTGGTGCTATCAACTGTTCTGTGGTTTTTCTAAGACATGGAAATGAATGAAAATAAAATGTGTTCTTTCACACAGTCTTTAACAAAGACTCTCTACACTCCATGTCCTGGTTAATACCCCTTCCTGTGTCTCTTTGCCTTGGTCCATGCCATCTGCAGAGTCAGCTTCAAGCCTCACCTGAGGGCCCTTCCCAATGATAGGATTGATTTGCAAATGCTTCTGTCTGAAGTGCACTCAGTGTTTTGAAACTGTTGACTTGACGATCCTGCAGGCAGCTTTATTTTCCTTTACTGGGAGCTGTAATGACATAATATATACATTGGCCAGGCATGAATTCAGACACACCCTGCGACCCATGAAAATAACTGGAATGGGTGTCATTTCCTATTCTTTTCATTTTTTATGCTTTAGGAAACACTCTCCCATGCTTTAAATAGATACTTTATGAATGCTTTCTCAGAGTCATACATCTTTCTGCCTTTCATTTACATTTCAATCATGACCGCTTCGGTAACTTTATCTATAAACACCCAGGTTGCGGGATTCTCACCGTGCTGCCATCCGAGTGATCCAGAGAATGCGCTACTTCGTGGCTAAGAAGAAGTTTCAGGTAAGTGACATTCCGTAAATTCCAATTAAAATTTTAATATTATTTTGCAGTGTTACAACTGAGAGATCTTTTTTTTTTTTTTTTTACTGTTTTTTACTGTTTTTTACAGTTTTTTCTGTTTGATTAAATACTAATACAAGCTTGTAGACCTTTTTTAACTTTTAAAAGTTTTTGAAAACACAGTTTTAGGTGCAGATCACCTGTCCACTAAGTTGTCATGATCATTACAGACTGATCCTGAAGAAAAATAAGTTTTTGGTTTGTTTTTTTTTTTTTTTAAAAAATGTTAACAATTACGTAAAATTTGCACCCCGCCCTCCACCCATTCTTGTTCTCAGCAAAAGTGAGTATTGACTTTCAAGCTCGAGCATCAAGTTACTTGTGAGCCGTTAGTGATATCTGATTACATCACCCAGCCCCACTATTATACACACCGTCCCCCTCTTCTTGCATTAGACACTCGACACTGGTCACAGTTTTCTGTTGTTTTTCTCTCATTGTACTTCCTCCCTGTTAGTGCCCCTTTAGTTGCCTTTGCTTACCACACTTGCGTATCTTTGAAATCCCCTCCTCCCCCCCTCCCCCAGTGACTGTGTGTGGGACTGTCGGCCAGTTCCTCTGTGTCCAAACTCTTGCTGATGTTTGCTCTTCCTCGAACAGATTTGCTCTCATTTGAATCAGCTACTTCCCATCACGGACGTGTGAATGTTTGCATTTTTTTCTTGCTTAAGCGACTCAAAAGCTCATAACAAACATGTGACTTCCCTCATTCTACACACATTACTCAGTGACTTCAAATGAAGCCAAACAGCTAAGATTGACAGAGCCCAGGTCTAATCAGGTTCAAAAGTGAGGAACCAGCGCTTGATTAGTATGAAGGTTTGGCGTCGGCCGAAGTGACTTCTTTACTTCAAAGCCCTAGGAGATCTTAGCACTCAGCTAACCTTTGATCTAGGGCTGGTGCTGATGAATTTGTGGCTTTGTGAATGTTTCACAAGATATTCATTATTTTAAATTCTTCAGCAATGAATTCACAGCATTCTCTCAGACTTCTTTGTCAAAGCTGTGCCCATGTCAAGCAGTAGTGTCTGTCACTATCCAAACAAGCAGAAACAGCGCTGTGTGTGTGTCTGTGTAATTTGCAGCAAGCACGAAAACCCTATGATGTGAGGGATGTGATTGAGCAGTATTCTCAAGGCCATCTCAATCTCATGGTCCGTATCAAAGAGCTTCAAAGGAGGTCAGAATGTATTCTGTCTAATGTACTTTCCCCTTTAAAGGTGTAACAGTTGAGTTTAGTGCTAGTTTGTTTGAAGTTATTATTACTTCAAATAATTTAATGATATATCTGATTATGATTTATTAGTTTAAACTTGTTATTCATTTAAGTGTAATTTGGTTGAGTTTCTATGCACCTTTGGACTCACACTTACCTCATTATTAGACACATTTTAAAGGACTATTAAACATTCCTTTGCATCTCAACGTATCAATGTTTATTTATTTAAACAAATGTCATAAGGTGTAAATTAATATTATTTTACATCATAAAATGTGTTTTTGTTTGTTCATATAATGAGGGATGAATATATCTCACATTCTTTATGTCTGGGATTTATAGACTGGATCAGTCCTTGGGAAAAATTACTCTGTTCCAGACAAGTTCAGGTTCAGTAAACAGTCTACCATTTACTTTGTCATTTATCTCTTTAAATTAATCATTTTTCTCTACACACGTCTGGTTGGTATTTTGTAGAATTTTGTTTGCATTGTTGTTGTCGTGTCCTCATTATTTTGGTGACGTTTTCAACAGACCGTGCCAAGGACAAGGGTTCAAATACTATTGGCTCCAGACTCAACAGGCTGGAGGAGAAGGTAATGTTTGTCATATTTGTGTCGAGCTAAACTTAGCATGAATGAGATTTTTAGCATTTGTTGTGCTTCAGAGCGGGAAAAAAAATGATTTGTTGGAGACTCTTAATTCCAGATACTCTGAATTCCTCAGCTGCCTCTTTCTGAATGACCTCAGACAGTATTACGAGGTGTACACTGTATGATGAGGATTCACAGAGCCAGCATTAGGACGGGACTGGCCAGAGGTTGTAGGCACTTGAGAAAATGATAAAAAATGTAGTGATCTGAGCAGTATCTTTGATTTGAAAACGTTTGGTGTGTCCATATGTGTTTCCATATGTTTCGTTGTGTGTTTTCCAAAAGATATAAACTTTTTTGGGGAAGATAAGATATACTTACTACTGTTTTTAATGTACTTCTGTGTTGTTGTATTAAAAAGAACCAATTAGCACATGCTTAAACAGGTTTACCGCTAAGATAATTCACTGTATGAAGTGTCTGCGACTTTTGCCCACTACATAATTCCCAGTCTCAAATATTCCTAGTGAGGTTATGGATTGATGGATATTTTATGGTTGAAAAAGCCACAGATAGAGATCTCATTGTTCACTCAGCAGCTCAGTGAGAAATGTCACTTTTTAACTTTTTCCCAAAAGTATTTCTCTGAGTGATGTCTGCTGATAAGTGAATTTAGTCTCTAAGTGTGTGTGTGTGGTGTGTGTGTGTGTGTGTGTGTGTAATGAGAAGGCTCTTAGTCTGACTGACAGACAGCGACTCAGGAGCTTTACAAACACTCACTCTGCTCCTGTTCATTTGCCACTCTGGCTCTAAATCCCTTTACAAACACTTTTTCATCCCAGACATGAACTCTGGGGAACACACACACGCTTACACGCTCCCTCCCTCTCTCCCTCCGCCCCTTCTCTTTCTTGCCGTCTCTCACTCTCCATCTCTCTCTCAGAGTCTCAGTGTAGCTATGTTACTAGGTAAATCTATCACAGTCTAACCGGTTCAATGCAGATTATTATGGGATCAAAGCAACAAACATTTTCTTAAAAGAACCTCCCAAATAATCAGGTAGTGTATATGTCATGCCAGAGGCAGAGGAGTAACAGAAGAATTTCCTGCAACAATTATTTAAGTTTTAATGTTGTAGGACATATAATAACTAGAGTACGTACATCTTAAATATATACACCTTTACATTAACGTTTAAATTTAAGAATATTGCATTTTCTGCTTTAAAATTACAATTTTAGATCGCAATGATATCATTTTGTTGTTAAGACTTCCATGTAATTTTATTTTAAATACGTTTTTGTTTTTTTTCCCTTGTGAAAACTCTAAAAGCTGCAAAAAACAAGAGTCCGTTTGTCTTTTCTGTGTCCTCTTTGGCTAGTGGAACAGTTTTATTTGCAAGGGAGAAAGTGATGACAGCATCCAGAGATGACAGGATGCCCTGCCCCATGAGCTGCTGTGCTTCTTCCCATAATTCTGTGGTAAACAGGAAGCAGACAGTGTCTGAGATAAACAGGAACAAATAGCTGGAGCAAACAAGCGCCTGGAGCTTCTCGCTGACCTGTTCACTTTATTCTTCTCTGCCACCCACCGTGACTCCAACTGCGGTGTCCTGTGGGAATATTCGTGAGACAGATGTATTTAATTTGAAATATGTATTTAATAGTAAGTCAAAAATGTGAGATTTTGATACATGTGCATCACACGGAGTAGGTACAAGTAGATTACGTAAGATTTCATTTTACTGATGTGTTTATGATCACAGGACTTTTTAAAACCTTCAAAGCTCAGTCTTAGAATGTGGTTACATTTTTTACATCTGTATATATCCTCTTCTCAGTAGAGGCTTCACAGTAACGTCACATCCTTTCAGAAAGTCCAGTTATGAGTGGGATTTCTTTTCACCTGTTTTTCTATTCCCTCCTCAACACAACTGAATTAGGTGCATTGGTCTGTGTACAAAGGAAACAGTTCTTTAACTTTCTGGTCTAAGCAGCTTTGCATGAAACTTTGGTGACCACAGTACAAGCTACAGTATTAGCATGCAATGTCGTTACATTGAAACATGTCAGTTATCCAGAGTAAGCGCTTTCAGATGTTCCCAGTCATGGCAGACAGCTCCGTGTCTCTTTCCACTTCATTTGAGCTGTCTCTTGTCTCTCTGCGGTCAGCAGGGTGTATATTTGTATATGTGCGTCTACGTGGGAGAGCCTGTGTGTGTTTACATGCTGAGCCTCATGCCATGCGCTGTATGGCCATGTGTGTTCGGGTGTGTGTTTGTGAGTGTGTGTGTTAACGCTATCTCGCTATAAACGATGCTGTTACTCGGAGACAGCTCGTCTGTTGATTTGTAATGGAGTGTAGACAGAGTTGGCTCCAAACACCACTTAACATGGATTGGACCTTTAACCCCAGAGCACTGTGTCTCCATATGCATCTAAACATATATTATAAACATATGGCAGCCTCGTGCCTGGATTTGATCATTTAAACGGCGGATAAGAAACAACTGTACTCATATGTAATACATCTTACTCATAAACAGCTTGTGCCAGGTATGTGTTCATGTGTTTGATAGAAGCTACGTTTGTGGCTTTAATCATGTTAGAAATTCCTAAAAGAATTAAATGTCTGGTTTTGTTTAACTACAGTATTGTTTCAGCTTGGAATGTCAACAAAATCATTTACTGGAAGTCCCGAAATAGCTCGTTTAAAAAGCTGATAACACAGACTGTGTTTTGCATTCAGATCGACTTCAGTTAATGTGTATAATCAGAACAGCCTTTTGATAATGTTATTAATATTCTTGAAGAATGTTGCAACCATTCATCACACACTAATTCATCAGCTGGGTTTAACGGCATGTGGTTAATAAAAAGGAGAGCTTTGATTGTTCTTGTTTGATCTTAGTTTGAAAGACCTTGTCATTCCAGTCATTCAGTGATGTTGAGGTCTGAGCTCTGGTGCAGCCACTCACTGTCGGTTCTCTTCTTTTTTACCCATTCCCTTTTCTCAGTAATGGCTTCTTGGCCATTACAAGTTTTGGCTGGAAATTAAATAAATTAAACAAGTGTACTATAGTTTTTTGTGGTGGTAAACGGTGAGAAAGAAAGTGCTGTATAACTTTTCCATGGACTCCGAATAATGCACTGTTCTGTCCCTCACTCAGATGACACACATGGACAAGACTCTGAAAAGCATTTTAGAATCCTTGAACCTGCTGATGAGAGAGAGTGAAGGGAATGAAGCAGCAAGGCCTGGAAATACACTGCCTGGGTCCGACAGCCTGCCCAGCTACGACCAGCTCTCCACCCCAACCTGTCCATCTACCGTGGAGGAAAGCTCCTGACCTGAAGCGGCCTTTACCACACCACAATGTGCCTGGTCTTCACTTACATGTGTCTTGAAGATGTAAAGTCGGATTTGGACTAGACGAAATCTTATTTACAATTTGTTTTTAAGTGTTTTAAGGTGAGGGTGTTTGATCAGATACGTTTAGATGAATTAGTGACCCCATTCAGTGGGACCAATCATAATACTCCTATAAAGTCAATGCTTTAGTTATATGGGTAGCTCCAGTGAGCACATTGTGGACAGTAGCCTTTGGCTGATATACAATATTAATGGATGTCTTTAAAAATGTTGAGAATTGGGGATGTTTTATAAATAATTATTCATTAATTCTATTTTATGGTCAACCTTTTACTGGCCAAAAAAATCATTGTGTCTTTAGGACATAATGGTGTGTATGTGTGTATGTATTTTAGCCGTGTTCAGCCAAACAAACCATTTACCGGGAAAATTGACTGGGAATTTCGACATTTCCATGACACCTAGTAAAAAGATATTGCACGTAAACACCAGTTAAACCAGCAGTTGGCCTCTACGTATACGTACAAACCAGTAACTTAAAATCTCAGCTGACGTCTACATAAACTACATTTGATCACATACGTGTCGAAGCATGATTACACTGATCTGGTGTTTGATAATCACCACTGAACATTATTCATTGTGTTGAAACAAAAGGAAAGGATGAATGCCCTCAGTTTTAACCTTGCTTCAGAAATGCTGCAGGTTTCTATGTTGAAACTCGGGCATATTTTAAGCTGCTGTAAAAATAGCAAAGTGAATTTGACACCAGCAGTGTGTTTTCATTGTTGGCATTGATTTTTCCATCAACCTGAATCAAACTCTGACACTATAACGAGCGGCAGCATAAGGCTGTCTAGTGCTCAGAAGTCAGGACAATATTGTTTATCGCAGTAATTCTGCAGATGATAATCACTTGTGAAAATATACATAATCGCCCGAGCCTAGTGGAAACAGATGTTCAGTTTTGCACAAACAGTTTCTGTTATCTCCATAAAAGTTTAAAAGCTAGATGGGATGCTCTGAAACAGCTGCACAAGAAGCTAAGGTCAAAATGCTCAATGCCAAGTGTCAGCTAGAGGTGCGTAAATCCCGCTGCCATTATGCTGTGGGGCAGTGGAACTGTGTTCTTTCTTTTTTGTTGTTTTTGTTGTTGTTGTTATGGAGCTCCATCCAGTACCTGGGGGTCCGTTGTTGTCACGTTTGTAATCCAGAACTAATCAAACTCTCTTTTATTGTCGCACATTTCAGAAAAAGCCTTTTTTTTAATCTTTATTTTATAAGTAATTTTATAGAGGTTTTTTAAATCACTTACACGCTATTCACAGCCGTACAGAATCATCAGTAATTGATCAGTTCAGTGAAATAGTTGGGAACTTTGTACATTTTAAAGCACATTTATTTATTAAGACATGTATACATTGATTCACAGATGCATACATGTTCTGATTCTCTCTTATTCCTTACTGTTCTGAAGCTAGAGATTTTTTAAATTAGATTAATATGAGCCAGATGTCATTGCTTGTTTGTTCTTGAATCTGCTCTACTGAATCAGCGCTTCGGACCATCTTATGCCTCTGATTTTTATACTTTTTTTCATGGTTTAATCCTCAATGAGGGCTTTTGTTCTCATTAATAAATATTACCCGACACAATACCTTTGTTTGTGTTAGTTTTTATTGGGCTTGTATTATCAGCTCAAACCTCATCTCCATTCAGATCCTAGACAGATGTCCAGGGTTTCCCGCTCTTTTTCCTGACCACAGGCCTTTGGTGGTTTGGTGGCAGAGGTTGTGGTGTGGAGGCATTTATGGCATTCAGGAATAGTTGTAGTCTTTTTCAAAAAGTCTGTCAGTGATGCTTGAATTCCTTTAGTGCGCCCTGACAGATCAATGACTTATGCAGCACACGACCATATGGGTAGCACTGTGACCTATGACCTTAATACAATACCTTTGGTCTTTTGGGTTAGGGGGCTGGTTGCCATGGGGATGACTCGATGTGCACTCCATGACCCTCTCTTGTGAAGGAACATGCCTGTTCTCCTGCTTCTTTCTTTCACTGTAGATCATGTGGACTGCTGTTGTTATAGAAGACGACCTGAAATTAGCAAAAATTTAGAGAATACAAGCAGAACACAAGAATACACAGATTTCATTCTTTTCTACTGGATAGGAAACTGTGAACAATGTAGTAGACCATTTGAAAAGAGTGTTTTTTATAAATCGTACATTTTGTTGTTTACAAATACACATTTTAATAAAATTGGATGATGGATATATTACATTTAAAGTCACCATTTATAGATACAAAGTAGAGTTTGTAAAACTATTTTCTAAAGAGATTTTTTTCACAGCTGCATATAAGAAGAGTGAGGTATATATGAGCTGGAATCTGAAACCACTTTCTTTGAAACCATTTTCCCATTGTATACAACCATTGTAAAGATCCTTTAATGTAATTTACACCCACAGTTTTCCTTTTATTTCTGTATTTAGGCGTTTTTTTTTTTTGTTGTCATAGTTCTGCATCTACATTCACTGCCTTTTCTAAAGAAACCTCGCTTCTGGTTCTAGTCCTTCTTATTTTGTTTAGTTTTAACAGAGAATCATATCACAAAAGATGAACTACTGTTCTGTAGAAACCAACAATTACATCATTAAAAAACTCCCACGTAACTAGTTCCTGATTCCGGCTAAAGTCTGACGTTTCTTCCTCGCACTGTGTCCTAAGAGTTGTCCAAATCAAGGCGTTATAAATCTGCTAACTGCTTTTAAAGGTTGACTCACCCACTAAAGATGTATATATTTATCCCGTCAAGAAGAAGACCAGCTATAGCTGTTTTACAAAAGCTCTGTTGAGTTTATCCGTCGTGTAGGCCTAATAGACCCTAACACAGAAGGATTTAAACCCTTGAAAATGGAGCAGAGGGGATGAGTGACAAGAGCGAGGTGTAGTGGTGGTGTTAGCTGTCCTTTGCAGTTTGCTACCCCATGTCAAGACAACTATGTCAACAGTGCCGACTTCAAGACAGCAGTCTTGGCAGGCACCATAGAGAGCCGGCTTGCTACAGTGGGGGTCTGGGCCATATGCCGCCACATAAATGATGGGCCTTTGTTATGCGTTTAAAAGGACGCACTGCTGCCACTTTCTCTGAGACTGCTGAGCAAACTTTGGGACCAAATGCCATTAATCCAAGCTAGTGAACCCATAGAGGTGTATCCAGCCTTGAAGACACAGCTTGCCAGTGCCTCGGCTAGTTTTATGGGCCAAATGATTCAGAGAGGGGAGGGGAACAAAAACTAAAAATGGAAGAAGGCAGAAATACTGAGAGGATGGATGGGTTGATGGCTCGGCGGTGATTTGGCAGAATGGTCGAGCCTTAATCAGGTTAACAGTGCGGAGAAAGTGATTTCCGAGGATAAAAATAAAAGTGGCAAAGAGGTTAAATCCTGAATTGAAATCCCTGACCAGATTATTTAATAGTGCCATTAGAAACTCAACTGTGGTGGAGTAAAATCTCAAACTGTTTCTGTGTAAGAAAATGTCCACAGTAATTTTTATAGTGTCTTTTGAAATCTGAAAAAAAAAAGGGTGAAATGTACAAATGAGGGCTGACTTCATTGAGGGACATACAGATTGCTTAGGGGTTGAACAATTATGGCTCTTTGGGATTTCTGCTGGTCAAATTGGTGGTCCCAAGAGCCTGAGGAAATCATCCATCTGCTCAACACAGATAATAGCAAAGCATACTAACAATCCTAACAATCTGGACACAATGATTTTAGTGTAAAAGATCAAATAATGAAGTCCCACTAAAAGCCCTGGGGGCTTGCAATCCAAAAGATAGTTGTGTTGAATTTTCAGTGAGATAAAGGATTTAAAACTAAACTCTTCACATTAAATCATGTGTAGGCCATGTTCATCATCATCATCATTATTATTAATACAAATAACATTAAAAATAGTATTGTTGTTGTTGTTGTTGTTATATCTGCACTTTTCAAAAATCAAAGCGCCCAGTCAGGTTTTATAAAAAGATGCTTGGGACTGATGCTGATGGGAGTATGAACAACTGTTTATAACGTAACTGTGCGCTACGTGTCACACTTAAGATCCCCCCCCCCCCCGTTGACAGTGTTTTCTCTCTGAACTCTGGAGGGTTTCCAGACGCCTCAAAACACAAGACTGCGTTTTTTGGATGCAGATTTTTTAAAGGGCATGTCATTTGGGGGCAGATCTTTGGTTTCTCCAGCACGCGACTCGAAGCTAAAGAAGAATTTCTGGAGCTCCAGGAACATCAGCATTAGAAGAAGCTTCAATGGCAGAAGTGGGAGAAGCAGTGGGGAGCGTTAATGGGAGCAGTAGGAGCGTGCATTAAGAGCCACGAGCTCATTTGCAGGTGAATGATGGCACTCGCTTCGCTTTTGGCCTCCTTTGTTCCGCTGCGCCTTGTTTTTGGTGCCAGATGGTCAAAGAAATGCAAAAAAAGAAAAGAAAAAAAAAACGCCTTTAGCGCACCAGAGTCTCCGCCCACAGGCGTTAATATTAAAGAGCTGCAAAGCAGTGGGGTTTGACTCTTATTTTCAGTTATCTGACAAATCACTAACGTCCCGTTTACTCCAAAAAACACTGAAACACTATCATCATCTGAAAAACAAAAGAGAAAGACGAAGGAAAAAGAAACGCATCATAAATCTTTGTTTAGAATAAGAACACTACGTAAAGTAGTAATGTGTATTAAATTTTTAATTCAATATTCAATTCTGAAGCTTGTAACTTTGTAATAATCAAAATTAAACACGGGTTATAAAGCAGGCATTAGCTTCTAACTTATAAACACTTGAAAGTATGTGTTTCTACAAATATTGTTTTGTAAAGTGTTTTATTGTTTTATCTTATCGCCGTAAAAAGACGCGTTTTTTTTTTTGTTTGTTTTTTTTCATCTATAAAATATAATACAAAATTGTACGCTTCAGGCACAAGTGATCGAAACTTAGTTTGATTCACGGAGGAGAAACAAAACCTTACTAAAATGTATCTGTGGAGTATATCACGCTTGAGTGTTTTTGCCAAACTTAATAGTTTTTATTATTTTGTTTCGTATTTTAGAGCGTTTTTTTACGTCTGTGCTCAGTGATCTCGCACGATCCATTGTGGTATTGTTTGGGAGCAACTATTTGACAAGAAGAAATACCATAGAAACGATGTGTATATATAAAACTTGTTGATTTATTGATTGTACACCAATGGGCTACTCTTGAGACAATCAGTGACCACATGAACACACTTCTGCTTTTTTAAGGCACCGTTCCTTTGTTTATTTGAACATAAAATGCAGCCTGTGTCAAATGTTCTGCTTTTTCACTGGGGGCCGTGTGTTTAAGTTTTAAGGATTAGTTTGGGGCGTGAATAGTAGGTTTAATTAAAATAAATATATCATTTTATTTAAAATGAAATAAAAAAACAATTAAAAATCGCGCTGCTGTGTTTTCGTTTCGGAAACCAACGAAACTATTTGAACAGACTTTCATGTGAAATAGGTGTGTGTGTGTGTGTTGATTAAATTATTTCTGTGTATGGGACACTGAGTGTTTTGTGTGTGTTTGGGGGGTTGTGTGTGGGTGTTGATAGGGGTATTTTTGTTTGTGGGAGTGTGTGTGAGGAAGAAAGAAAGTGTGTGTGTGTGTGTGTGTGTATGGGCGTGGGGGGAGGGGAGGCAGGTGGCTGCCGTGTAGCACGAGTGTGTGTGTGTGTGTGTGTGTTTTGTCCCTATGCCTTTAGTAAGTGTTTCATTAGCGGACTCTCTGAGAGGGGGATGAGAATGAAGGTCTTACGGGGACAAAGCGGGGCTCCGAGGGCACCTGCCTCCTTCATTATTGAGAGAAAAGACCCTTTAAATCCTGACCACAGCGCAGCTGCCCTCCTCCCTATCACAACAGCTGAGCACGAGCAGAACTCCTCTTCGCCAACACACACTCGCATCCTGCTCAGATCACACATTTTGCCGGTGTTCCGTTGATTTTCGTTGTCTAAATCGGTTTAAACGTCCATTAAATATGACGTTTTATACTTAGAGCTCTGTTAGAGGGTTTCTGTTTGTTTACTGAGTGGAAAACACTGGGAAACTATAAAAACCAACGAGCAACGTCTGCCCCACGTTTCGGACAAACATTCAGCAAACACCAACCGTGCAGTAAAACGTACAGAAGTGTGTTCTCTAGAATAAAAAGTATAAAAACTAACAAAGCCGCCCAAACTACACCACACACGGCATCAAACTATTTAGTGCCACAACAAAAAAAAACCTTTAATCCCCACCGCGAGAACCCCCCCCCCCCCCCCCCAGAAAAAAACACTTCAAAACAAAGACAATCTTAACAAAAATATAATTTATTTCTCTGCATTTTAAAACAAAGCTCCTCCAATATATATTTATATATTAAAACAATCGGCTCAGACACATTCATCTGCACGACACCACCCAGAAAAATTAAATAAATCATAACACAAATTTTCAACGATATTGCAGTAAATAAACAATGGCTGTAAATAAAATAAAACAAAAAGTGAACAAACGGATCATAAATAATAACAAAACAACAAAACATTAGCATAAATTAGAATAATTTTCAAAAGTAGAACTGCTGCTACGTCTATTCTACCGCTCAACAACAACAACAACATGGAATTGCACTGAAGTTGTAACACTGCAACAGAGTCCATTTTGGCAGAGCCAGTATTGCTACATGCATCAGAGAGAGAGAGAGAGAGAGAGTGGAGTATAAAAATATAAAAATAGTGACTAATCCAAAAGGACAAAAGGACAGCAGTCAGAAGGCCGTTGATAGTTTGATCTTCGCTGTGTCTCCCTCCGCTCAGCGGATGAACACAGGAGCCGCTCTTCACACACATCTGAGAATAAAAAAGCACAGAGCCGAGGTTAATGCCGGGAACGTTCAGCTTTATCCAAATGAAAAACAAATTAGAAGCTACAACAAGCGCGTGCACGTAAACAGGCTCGCGACAGGCTGAAATAAAGGGCGCTGGAATGAAGGCACTTCCATAAAAACAGAGCTCAGACATTACATTAGAGAGCGGTTTATAGATAACAGGGGTATGTCATGTAGTTCCAGTTGAAAAGTCACTGAGCTCCTCACCATCTGATTCTCTTCCGCGGAGTGATTTCCACAGACAATGCGCTCTCGGGCTGCTTCACCTCCGCGGGTCTCTTCCTCCTCGGGAAGAAGTCTGGAAACACGAGGGAGATTTGTGTTAATAACAATGTTACTACTATTAACAATGATAACAACAACGTAACTACTACTGCCAATGTTCCTATTTAAAATAATAGCAGTCGCAATCTTAGTAACGATATTAATGTTATCACTGAAACCCTTTTATTTATTTATTTATTTAGATGTGTTTACCTGTAATATGAGTGCTATTATACTCCGGGACCGTCCTCCTCCTCTTTTGTTTGCGCGTGCACGCTGGTGTCCCGTTCAGAGCTCCGGATTGGTTCTCCTGGTTCAGCTCTACGCGCGCCTCCCCTGCGTTTTTGCGATCGCTTTCGCGCTCGTGTTCCGCGGTTTTGCTCTCAGGTTCCCGCTCCGCGCCGTTCCCCTCGTTAACCTCCTCGCGCTCGGGCGCCCTGCTGTCTCTGTAGAAGGCCGGCACGCTGCGCGCGCACACCTCTTCCCACGCGTAATTCCCCGGCAGCGGCGAATCCTGCTCAAAGTTGAAGTTCCAGCGAGTGCGCTCCGCCTCGGAGATCTCCCGCAGTTTCTGCGTCATCTCGCGCTGCAGCTCGTCGTGGTCCATCGGTCCGAATAAGTTCCGACACACCTTGGTCCTCGCGAGAAGCGGGAAGGTCCTTCGCGCCGCGTGCCTCTCCAGAACGCTCTGTACATCCACGTTAGCCATGACACGTAAAGACACAGTGCGGGACGCCGGTGGGGGATTTGTTGTGTATGCGCCGCAGTGTCTTTGTGGTCCTTTTTATACTCGGACTCTGTCGCTTTCGGGCAGCTGTTCGCTTACGTAGGCACAGAAGCGGCTCGTGATTGGACAGTGAGAGCTCCCCACCCCCCGCGCTGCTATTGGCCGCAGGAGCCTAATGAACCGGTGAATGCGCTCCAATAGACGTTTACTACTCGCAGCGCTGTGCCAACCGAGAGCGTTAAACCGGATCATCAGTGTACACCGAATTACTCACAGTGCTGCTGATAAGAACCAGACGTCCGTGGCTTATACAACGTCTGAAAGTTCTGCAAAACAAAGAACGAAGTCATATATAAGTACTGTACGATCTGCAAACATTTCAAATGAAAATGTCTTTTTTTTCCTGAATACTTTATAAAATAATATTTCTCTAAAATCAATTAAAACCCCAGAATATTCTCTACAATCTTCTGATATATATCTTTTATTAACTTAATTATATCAAGGAAAATGAGTACCTCAATAATTATGGGGGGAAAAAATCAATTTAAAAGACTTTTATTAAACCAAAACATTTCTAAATTCAACTGAGAATTAAATAGGTTTATTTTTAAAAGAATGAAATTGTTTATTATATATTAATTATACTGTAATTAAATAAAAATTAAATAAATATTCTTTGACACGTACTCACTGTGTGAAGCTAACGGCTGAAATGCTTTCGTCAAATTCAGCAAAAACTCAACGAACACTTAAACTTCAGTAAAGATTTACATTTTTAACAATATTCTCCTTCTTTATAAAACTATTTACTTTGAATAGACTTTAGAAGTGCTGTCGTTTAGTAAATTAGAAACGTACGAGTATTTATTTATTCATTTTCTACACCTTTCTCAGCTACATGGGGGTGGTATGCTACATGTTCTGCTACTAGGCCTGTAAGAGGCTAGCTATGCTAACTAGCTGAAGGTCTTTACCAGCAGAGGAGTCTGGATTCGGAGCAGCGCCGCAGAAAAGGCCTCAGCAGGGGTCTGGCAGGCGACCACCACGAAGCAAAAACAGAGTTGATCACTTTATTGCAGTGAACTGGACACACGCTCGGAGCAATCCACTGTCTGGCAGTTATGGGCTTTAAAGTGTTAAACATCTGTGAGAGATTCACCGTGAGGTCACACTACGTTTACTTTAACAAACCTATTGTTTCTATTTCAGCCCTGTATTATTGTGGTTTAATGCACAATAGTCTAACTCTCAACAATTATATAAATCTCAACAATAACAGAGCTTTTAATTACAATAATACACCTTTCAACAATAACAGAGCTTTCAGTGAAAATAATACACCTCTCAACAAATAACAGAGCTTTCAATTACATTAATACAGCTCTCAACAACAACAAAAAATATATAGTAATTTATATTTCCCCAGATGTATATAATATTTAAAGGTTTTGAAACACACTGCGGTCTTGTTTGTTCCCTTGATATAAACAGATTTTGGGCACAACAGACTTCTTGGGGAGAATAGTCACACCTAAGATTCTGGAGAAACAATAAAAGTTTCTTTTTATCCTCTACTAAGCCAATTAAATCATTTTCCAAAATGATCACATCACCATTAACAACAGGCTGAGTACTTCAGACATTCACACCCACACCCACTCTCTCTCTCTCTCTCTCTCTCTCTCTCTCTCTCTCTCTTTTCCCCACCTCTGCAAACACACACACAAACACACATACAGTATAGTTTCCATGGTTTTAGAGGACATTACCTAGAGACACATACATTCACTGGAGCCGTACTGTAACATTTGCCATAACTACTTTTAGCCTGAAACTAACCCCACAGTTAATCTCAGTCCTACATCTGACTCTGAACCTTACCTTAACCCTAAACCTCACTCTAAACTTTACCCTAAACCTTACACAAAATCCTACACATTTTATAATGTTATGATGTACACAGAGAACAACTTCTACATTAATAAATCCATGATGAACACGTGTCTGAGGCAATAGCACTGGTGGCTTTCATTATAAATACATAAATGTAACAATAGTAATACTTTTATTATTATTATTATTGTTATTATACTTTATTCTGGAATGTGCATGTAATGTTTATTATTTAGTGGAAAGTGTTTCTGATATTCACTCTTTCTCCCCACGGTCAGAACGACAGCATTTCCCCTTTCACACGGTGCTCGTGGTATTGTTTTGTCCTGCACCGCCCTCTCGTGGCCTGGTCTTGCAACTGCAAAGTTGTATACTTTGATTTTATAGCTTTTATTACATCATATATAATAAATATATTTTGTTATACACCCACTCACTCATCCATTGCTTTGACATTAAACACGACAAGCTTTTTAAGGTTTAACATATTTTTTACCTCAATAATCAAGAGGTGATGTATTTATTTTATTTTCAAATGCCAAATTATAAAGCAAATTATTGACCTGTTGGATCAGGCAGTTTGACACTGATTCAGTGAGATCAAGGACATCATTAATTAATTCGTTCGTTCCTTTGTTCGTTCTTTTATTAATTAATTAATGAAATCCAGAAAGTATTTACCAGCCTCTCCAAAAATGATCCTTTCCATGCATTAACTAATCACACTAACACTAATCACAGTGTTATTCATTTATTTATTGTTATTCTCTGCTTCTTTAAAGAAATATACAATAACTCCTATCGGCCATCTTTAACACAGAGGTATATTTGCATGTTGTAAGGTGTAAGTCCCTCTATTAGAAATGCAAACACACATACATATATATACACACACACCCATCCTGTATTCTCTAGTCAAACTGTGACCTCCACTGCCCTGAGAGGAGGGCTTTTGGGAACAATGGGACTCATGTGCAGCCTTGCTTGACCAAAAAATATCTGCAAGCATTTCAGTCCATTGTTCCATTGTAAATATAAATGAACACTTTGGTTTCTGGAAAGATGTGGAGCTGTCAGGAAACCCTTATGGAAAAAAAAAGAAATGTACACAAAAGAAGAACATATACAAATAGAAGCTAATGTTATGTTGGTATTTTCAGACTAAATAGCTGACTGCCCTGGAGCCCAGACCTCTACATCACTTACAGTGTCTAGAATTACTCAGATAAAATGGAAGTTATAAAGACAGAGGCTGAACACACTCAGTACTGACACTGCTGATGTTAGATTCAGATGTTGAGGCTTCAGTTCATTTGTATTTAAGGTCATGTTGACTGAAAACTGAGAGGAAAAACAATAAGATAAACAATGGTGAATGTCCCCATAATGGTCTTTTGTTAAAATGCTGGTCCCTTATTTTACTGTGCAATAATTCACAATGGAAAAAAAGATATGCATCATTTGCATTTATATTTGTATTTGCATATTCAAATCATTTGGCCTTCACATTGTACACATCAATAATAATTTTTTTTAATGACAAATTATTGCCCTGTTGGGCGGCATGGTGGTGTTCTCCCTGTGTCTGCATGGGTTTCCTCCGAGTGACTGTCTGTGAGGAGTGTGGTGTGTTCTCCCTGTGTCTGCGTGGGTTTCCTCCGGGTGACTGTCTGTGAGGACATTGGTGTGTTCTCCCTGTGTCTGCGTGGGTTTCCTCCAGGTGACTGTCTGTGAGGAGTGTGGTGTGTTCTCCGTGTCTGCGTGGGTTTCCTCCGGGTGCTCCGGTTTCCTCCCACAAAAAACAGGTTGGTAGGTGGATTGGTGATTCAAAAGTGTCCATAGGTGTGAGTGTGTGAGTGAGTGTGCGAGTGTGTGTGTGTGTGTTGCCCTGTGAAGGACTGGCGCCCACTCCAGGGTGTATTCCAGCCTGAACTGGATAAGCGCTTACAGACAATGAATGAATGAATATTGCCCTGTTAATACAAACAGTTTGACAGCGATTCGATGAAAGCAAAGACTTTTCATTCATTCATTTGAAAGAATTTAGCCCTTCACCAATAAACCCTCACTATTTCAAACTTTTTGGAAAACATTTAAATCTTTGTAGGCTTTGTCTGAGTCTGGACCTGAAGCTAAATAATTACAGATAAATATATTTGCTTTCACAATAATTATATTAAAATCAATTAATTAATTCATTCATACATTCCGTATTTTCTTCTGCTTTAATAAAATATCATGCTAATTAATGTAAATGAATCTAAAATTAACCTGAATTATTTTTGAATCCAGACCTGTTTGACGAGCAGGTGTCAATACAGGAGATGTTTGTGGATAAATAAGGTCAGTAACTCAGCCCAGTTTCTACAAAAGCGCCTCTAAATCACAGTGTGTTAGACCTTAATCTAGCATTTTTTTAAATCTTTACATTTAAAATTCTACATTGGCTTTAAAGGATGCTTGTTGACCGAGAACAGATGAGTTAAATTAATCAGTCACACACATAGCAGATACAAACAGAAGTCCATTTGACACTCCATTACATACAGAGAGCTATTAACTCCAGCCAGAAATATATAGGACACATATTACTTTAAACAGATCAATTCCCTTCATTTAACTCTGGATTTCTGAATATTATATATATATATGTATGCATAATAAGAGTCCCATGAACATGTAAGTTTTCTAGCTGCAGCTACTGTGTGTGTGTGTGTGTGTGTGTGTGAGAGAGAGAGAGAGAGAGGGAGAGGTTGGACGTTGGTGAGTGGCGACTTTACTAAAAGCACACCTGAAAACACCTGAGCTTCATTTCCTGCTCTGAGTGTATATCTGACCAGTGGAGAGTTGAGGTCTGTGCTGAGACACAGCAGGAGCAGGACAGACAGGACGAGGGGTCAGTAACATGCATGGACTTCAGGACACTCCTCTGGTAAGGTTACAGTACTGAAACTTTGCAGAAACACATGCAATAATTTAATTAAGCTAGAGCATGATGGGGTAGCTGTCTGTAAACTGTGCTGCAGTTCGATACATTTCTCACTTGTTCTGATCTTATACTTTAAACAGTTCAGTGTTTTTTAATGTTGTGAAATGAGCCTGGGATTTTTTTACATTTTCATAACATTGAATTGCTACATAGTTTTATGTCTATGGTTCTATTGTATAGTGTAATGTCACCTGAAGTATTATTATGAACAATATGTATATATTTGGGTATTTCATGACCTTAAACTGCAGTTAGAATACAGCCAGACACTATACAGATAGTCTGTGCTCTCTAACGTAATTCCTATCTACCTTCTTTAATGCAAATGATGCTATAAGGTGTATGAAGTCTCTCTCTCTCTCTCTCTCTCTCTCACTCTCTCTCTCTTGCTCTCTCTCCCTCCCTCTCTCTCTCTCTTACTCACCCATGCGCACATCTCACTTTCTCTAGTCAGATCATGGCATCCTCCTCCTTTTACACACACACACACACACACACGCACACACACACACACACTAAAACCTGCATATAATTTGCATGGGCCTTACTAAAGGTTAAAAGCCACAAGTTACATCAAATCTAATCAAATCTTAACACAAATGTTCCATTTCCCAGATACAAATTTAATACAAATCCCAAGATAAATTTGAAAGACAATTCAGAGTACAATGGGACTTCAAACAGCCAAGAAAGATATGCTAGAATGAAAAGGTCTACATGTGTTTCAGGCCTTCCTTATGTACACAGACATCTGTATCACTGAAAGTGGGTAGAGTTACTTTTACTGTAAGAAGAAATATATACAGCCAACTCCAAAGTACTTTGGAGGGGTGCAAATGTATCTGTGTGAAAACATGAGAGCAAGGCTTAAAAACCAGATGCTGAGGCTTTGGTGCGGTTGTTTTTATGGCCACGTTGATTGGAAATTGACAGTAAATGTCACTGAAACATTGGCTTTTGCACAGAGCTGCACAGGATGGTATTGTACGTGTATCTACTGTAGTAACAGATAAACAGTGGTGAATAACCCCATAATGGTCATTTGTTTAAGTGCTTGTCTTTCATTTTACTGTGCAATAATTCACAATGCCAAAAAGATACGTATCATTTGTATTTATATTTGCATATTCAAATCATTTGAACTGGACCTAGTTTATATCAATAATCATTCTGACTGTTTAACCACTGGTGTGAGTGTGAAAGATAGATCCATAATCTGTGTGTTCAGTTCAGACTTTCCCATTTATTTCATACTAATCTCCTTATGAGACTTGTGAGTTTTTAACGTGGAAACACACCTGTGCTGAGACAAGTGTCCCGTGGCTGTGGTGAAAAGGCAGTGTTTGCATGTACAAAGAAAGAAAATGGAAATTCAAACTGCTTTACATAAAGAGGCTGGACTATTCCCTCCTGAATTGACTGACACTGTTTATATGAACTAAGATAAACTGTATGTGTGTGTGTGTTTGTGTGTGTATATGTTTGTGTATGCACATGTGTGTGTAAATAGGTAGCAATACATCAGAGCAGGAGGTGTGTGAAATGTGGCAAAGCAGTGCTGGAGTCTCAAGAGCAAGGGTGAGAACCCAGAACTAATCATCCAACATGCAACAGTCCTCACAGCAATGTTCCAGTACCTAATGTAGTGGTGTGTGTGCATACGTGTGTGTGTGTGTTTGTGTGCGTGTATTTGTGTTTTATATGCAGTTCTCTTGTCGGGTGTCAGTGCTACACAATGGAGGATGAAGCATTAGCTCTTGGAACTGTGGATCAGTCTGTTAGTGAAGGCCATGATAAACCACACTGGACAGCAGGCCAGCTGGGGGATATTGACTTCATTGGATCCAGCAGAACCCGGGGCAAGGTATACTATTGCAGATATATCCAGTGTCACCAGGTGTTTTGTCTATATAAAGATAGTCATAAAACGATATATATATATAATGATAACACTAGGGCAAAAGTTTGGGGTTTTCTTGTGTTCCAGTTTGCTAGGGTGTCCAGTTCAGTTGACCCAGTTGTGATCTATGAGCTGCTGACGGAGCAATGGGGTCTGGCTCCTCCTCACCTGGTGGTGGCATTAGTAGGTGGAGATGAACTGGCACAGATGAAGCCCTGGCTCAGAGACACCGTGAGGAAAGGCTTAGTGAAAGCTACACAAACTACAGGTGAGGGCACTTACTCATTCAGAAAAACCCTGACGCTTAATAGAGAATTAACAGATTAATGATTTATCAAGGGGCGGCACGTGGTGCAGCAGGCAGTGTCGCAGTCACACAGCTCCAGGGACCTGTAGGTTGAGGGTTCGAGTCCCTCTCCAGATGACTGTCTGTGAGGAGTTTGGTGTGTTCTCCCTGTGTCTGAGTGGGTTTCCTTCGGGTGACTGTCTGTGAGGAGTGTGGTGTGTTCTCTCTGTGTCTGTGTGGGTTTCCTCCGGGTGACTGTCTGTGAGGAGTGTGGTGTGTTCTCCCTGTGTCTGTGTGGGTTTCCTCCGGGTGACTGTCTGTGAGGAGTTTGGTGTGTTCTCCCTGTGTCTGTGTGGGTTTCCTCCGGGTGCTCCGGTTTCCTCCCACAGTCCAAAAACACACGTTGATAGGTGGATTGGCAACTCAAACGTATCCATAAGTGTGAGTGTGTGTCGCCCTGTGAAGGACTGGCGCCCCCTCCAGGGTGTATTCCTGTCTTGCGCCCAATGATTCTGGGTAGGCTCCAGACACACCGCGACCCTGAACTGGATAAGTGTTTACAGCCAATGAATGAATGGATGAATGATTTATCAAGTGGCCAAACAATTCCTAGAGAGAATTAGATACTAAAGGGTGAACATGAGTAAGTCCAAAATGAATGGGGCACTATGAAACATTTTTTTGTCAATGTTAAAGAAAAACTTTTTCTTATTTAAAAAATTCAGTCTTTTCACCTCACAAAATAATATCATCACTTCTCAATCAGTAACTAGTACCAAAATGTTAATGATTAATTATACTTGTGTATTTATTGAATATAATTACAATGCTCTGTCAGCGTTCTAGATACAGCACTAGATAGCACAGTATACTAGATACATTCAGCAATGAATATGTCTACAGCAAGAAAATAGTTCTTACTTTAATAATGTCCTCAGGAGCCTGGATACTGACCAGTGGTCTACGATTTGGTATCACTAAACATCTCGGCCAGGCTGTGAGGGACCACTCTCTGGCAAGCACCTCCTCCAAGGTCCATGTTGTGGCCATTGGAATAGCACCCTGGAGTATGATCCACAACAGGGACCTGCTGCTCTCCACAAAGGTCATGACCCACACCATCACAAGACAACATTTCTTCATTAGTTAAAAAATACACCGCCTGGCCAAAAAAAAACTGGTCACACGCTAATATTTTATCGCATTTAGCTTTTATTACGACACTCATTCACTGTGGCATAGCTTTCACAATCTTCTGCAATGTCACAACTTTTATTTCTGTCCAGAGTTGATATATTTTTCCCCAAGATCTTGTATTGATGATGGGAGATTTGGACCACTGTGCAAAGTCTTCTCCAGCTCATCCAAAAGATCTCAGTGGGGTTCAGGTCTGGAATCTGCTGTGGCCAGTCCATGTGTGAAAATAATGTCTCAAGGTCCCTGAACCACTCTTTCACAATTTGAGCCCAATGAATCCAGGCATTGTCATCTTCCAAAAACCCATTGATGGAATAACATGGTCGTTCAGTATATTCAGGTAGTCAGCTGACCTCATTCATTGGGCAGATAATGTTGCTGAACCTAGACCTGACCAACTGCAGCAACCCCAGATCATAGCACTTCCCCCACAGGATTGTACAGTAGGCCTTAGGCATGACGGGTGCATCAGCTGCCTCTCTTTTAACTCTGATGCACCCATCCCTCTGGAACAGGGTGAATCTGGACTCATCAGACCACATGACCTTCTTCCATTGCTACAGAGTCCAATCTTTATGCTCCCTAGCTAACTGAAGGTGTTTTGGCTGGTTACCCTCGCTGACAGTGGTTTTCTTAAGGATACACGGCTGTTTAGTCCCAATCTCTTGAGTTCCCTTGGCATTGTGGGTGTGGAAATGCTCTTACTTTTGCTAATAAACATATCTCCTTAGATGTTTTCTCTGCTTGATTCATGCCAGTAGACTGACCCTTCTGAAACATATTAACTTTTCCACAACTTTTTCACATATTATTTTTTCCATGAACACAGGATGTGTCTCTCCACTTTGCTTAGCTAAATCCAGTTTTTTTTTTGGCCAGGCAGTGTATTTATCCAGCTTATCCAGTTCAGGGTTGCAGTGATATAATATGTTTATGGGATTAAATAATTATACATAAATTGTATAATAACAGGTATAGAGGTATTAATTAATGTGCCAGTGTCTTTGACCAGGTTGTTATTAATGTTATTTATTTTATGTAGTCCACAGGCAAAATAAAAGTCCTCATGCTAATGATAATTGCAGCCATTTTTACTGCATAATATAATATATAAAGTTTAGGTTTAATATTATGCTATATATTTACAGCCTGATCAGCCCGCAGCATACCCCACAGAGGACTTCCCTCACGGCTCTGTGTACTCTCTGGACAGCAACCATTCACATTTCATCCTCATGGAGGAAGATCCCCAGAGACCTGGGACCACCAGTGACATGAAAGTCAAACTGCTCAAGCACATTTCCCTCCAGCGCACTGGCTACGGAGGTCAGAACCACTTAAGTTTTCATTCCTTTCATCTTATTCACAGTGTAGATCCATTTAAAGTTCATTTCGTTCCTTGTTGTATATTCTCTTAGGGCCTGGCAGCTTTGAAATCCCAGTCCTGTGTCTGCTTGTCCACGGGGAGCCTAAGATACTAAAGGTTTCAACTAGCATATCATTTTCACATATAATCAAACACTAAACCACTGAAATTTTATATTTAAGCTTATATTCAAGGTCCACTTTTGGTTTGTGTCATCAACTTTTCAATTGATACCTGAGCAGAGCCATTTTTAAGAAGTGAGATGACAGGGTTAAAGGTTAAACACCCCTGATTTTGCAAGGTTTTTTAAATGTAAGTTTGAGACCAAGTTAAGATGTTTTAAGCACATGTTTAATACCATGTAAATTATTAATACATTTACTACTGCTCATTGTGTTTGCTGCTATTTCTGAACTCCACGTAGAGGATGTATAAGACCATTCAGAATGCAACTCCATGGCTGATCTTGGCCGGCTCAGGAGGAGTGGCAGATATTTTAGTTACGCTGATCTACAGAGGATGCTGGGAGGCAGAGATGGTTCAGAAGTTGCTGGTGGGCACCTTCAGTGGTCTCCACAGCACTGATATTACGTCCTGGGTCAAAGTGGTGAGGAGTATAGGCAAAGAATGGCCTTTTATTTTGACTCTTCACATGATTTATGTTATGTAGCACATGTACAATAAGACTTACATTTGTGGAGAATTTCTCACTTTTTTCCCCTAGATTCAGAGGATTCTGGATAACGGTCACCTGTTGACAGTACATGACCCACAGCAGGAGACTTCTGAGCTAGACACTGTTATACTCAAAGCACTAGTTAAAGGTAAGTATAATGCTACAGCTACTGACAATGTACAAAAACTTGTAAATATTTCACATTTATTTTGAAATTGAAGCCAAAAACATTAATCAGGGGGGCATGGTGGTGCAGCAGGTAGGTGTCGCAGTCGCACAGCTCCAGGGACCTGGAGGTTGTGGGTTCAAGTCCCGCTCCGGGTGACTGTCTGTGAGGAGTGTGGTGTGTTCTCTCTGTGTCTGTGTGAGTTTCCCCCGGGTGACTGTCTGTGAGGAGTGTGGTGTGTTCTCCCTGTGTCTGTGTGGGTTTCCTCTGGGTGACTGTCTGTGAGGAGTGTGGTGTGTTCTCCCTGTGTCTGCGTGGGTTTCCTCTGTGTGACTGTCTGTGAGGAGTTTGGTTTGTTCTCCCTGTGTCTGTGTGGGTTTCCTCCGATTGACTGTCTGTGAGGAGTGTAGTGTGTTCTCCCTGTGTCTGCGTGGGTTTCCCCCGGGTGACTGTCTGTGAGGAGTGTGGTGTGTTCTCCCTGTGTCTGCGTGGGTTTCCTCTGTGTGACTGTCTGTGAGGAGTGTGGTGTGTTCTCCCTGTGTCTGTGTGGGCTTCCTCCGATTGACTGTCTGTGAGGAGTGTAGTGTGTTCTCCCTGTGTCTGTGTGGGTTTCCTCCGGGTGACTGTCTGTGAGGAGTGTGGTGTGTTCTCCCTGTGTCTGCGTGGGTTTCCTCTGTGTGACTGTCTGTGAGGACTGTGGTGTGTTCTCCCTGTGTCTGTGTTGGTTTACTTCGGGTGGCTGTCTGTGAGGAGTTTAGTGTGTTCTCCTTGTGTCAGCGTGGGTTTCCTCCGGGTGACTGTCTGTGAGGAGTGGTGTGTGTTCTCCCTGTGTCTGGATGGGTTTCCTCCGGGTGACTGTCTGTGAGGAGTGTGGTGTGTTCTCCCTGTGTGTGTATGTTCCTACCTTGCACCCAATGATTCCTGGTTCCTAACATTAATCAGTCCTATTTATATACAACAGTATATAAATATTGAAGTGTGAAATGTGTTATAGATCTAACAACATAACATCATTATTCAGCAGGCCTCAGATTTCTCACCTTATTAATGTATTCAACATTTCATTCCTTTCTTCTATTTTCAGCCTGTAAAAGTCAGAGTCAGGTAGCTCAGGACTTCCTGGATGAGCTCAAACTGGCTGTGGCCTGGAACAGAGTGGACATTGCAAAGAGTGAGATCTTCAATGGCGATGTGGAGTGGAGTGTAAGACAATCATGTTTTAAAATAAATAATCTTTTATAGATTTTAGTAACAAAAGGATATTTGGTCTGTTATATGTTTATTGTTATTTCAGAAGGTTTAGTGTTTTATTTCATGTTAGTATCAGTTGATAAATATATTTTTCTCTTAGGCACAAGACCTTGAGGAGGTCATGATGGATGCTCTGGTCAACGACAAGCCAGATTTTGTGCGTCTGTTTGTGGACAATGGTGTGAATCTGGGTGAGTTCCTAACCTATGGCCGTCTTCAGGAGCTGTACTGCTCTGTGTCTGAGAAGAGTCTTCTTTTTGACTTGCTGCTGAAGAAACACCAGGAGAAACAGCTGCTGCTGGCTTCAGCTCGCACCCCTGGACCACCCTACATGGAACCAGGAGACAGACGGCCTCACTTCACTCTTCACGAAGTCTCCAAGGTCCTGAAGGACTTTCTACATGACTCCTGCAAAGGCTTCTATCTGAAACATCCAGCGGTATGTTTTTTAAACTAAAACTTTGGTATGCAAGCAGCCCTTAGGGTTTCAGGGTCTCTAACTCCATGGCATTGCTTGTATCCCTCTAAGGAAAAGGTCTGCAAGGGTCGGCGCTTCCACAACCAGAAGGACCTGCCAGACCTGGATCAGCTCTGTGAGAACCCATGGAGAGACCTCTTTCTCTGGGCCGTCCTGCAGAACAGACAGAAAATGGCAAACTACTTCTGGGCCATGGTGAGGGCCCGCAGGCCTTTGGAGTGACAAGCTCATTTTCATAGACCAACTCTATTTGCATCGTTATGATTTTATACTTTGAAGGTCCATCTTGTCTGTCACTTTGTTTTCCGAAGCAAATAGGTTAAGAGACTGCCTGAGGCTTTCATGCATTTATGGCTCCAGGGCTATTAGTGACGATTGTACTGCTGAAGGATGAAGGATAACTTGCTCTCTCTCTCTTTTCCCTCTTTCTGTTAGACTCAAAATGTAGTAAACATCCAGTCTCTGAGGGGTTACAGTTTGCATCTGTTTTAATCATATGTTGTACTATATGCTTATTGTTTCAAGATCCAATAACTGTTCTGTGATGTGTATAGTGCATCAAACGGTAAGGACTATGTAAGGACTATTTCAAGCCTTACCCCAGTGTGTATTTTGGCTCTGTGTTTGTGTGTGTGTGTGTGTGTGTGTCATAGGGCCCTGAGGCTGTGGCTGCAGCTCTTGCTGGCTGTAAGATTCTGAAGGAGATGGCTCATTTAGAGTCTGAGGCGGAGTCTGCCCGATCCATGAAAGAAGCCAAATATGAGCAGTTTGCTCTGGGTGAGAATCAACAGGTTACTCCAGATCAGTGGTTTAAAAACCCATATTAAATATGTTCTATTAATATAATTCATTAATTGTAAATGCTATTACTTAATCTGTTCTGAGGTGTCATTTATAGCAACAAAAAACAGCTGGAAAATATACAATTTTGAGTAATAATAAATGTGACAGCATTGTTCTGCTTGTGATGGATTTAGATCTATTTGGTGAGTGCTACTCTAACAGTGAGGACAGAGCCTATGCCCTGCTGGTGAGGAAAACCCATTGCTGGACCAGATCTACTGTCTTGAACCTGGCAACAGAGGCAGATGCCAAGTGTTTTTTCGCCCATGATGGAGTCCAGGTAACAGCTCACCCTTTATTCGTTTATTTTCAGTGATGAAATATGTGGTTTCTGTCTGTATTTATTTGTATTAATGCTGATCTGCTGTGTTTTTGGCCAGGCTCTGTTGACTAAAATCTGGTGGGGAGCCATGACCACAGATACAGCCATTTCTAGACTGGTCCCATCTTTCTTCTTTCCACCTTTAATATGGACCAATCTGATCAAGTTCAAGTACAAGCGCCTATGAAACCTTAACACTTTGTGTTTTACAGATTCTGCAAAGATTATTTTTGATTGAATTGTTGGAGGATTGATTTGAATAGCATTGATTGATGATATACGTGTGTTATGTAGTGATGAGGTTCCCCAGAGCCATGGAGGAGGGGAACAATTTGCAGAGTTGGACAGTTTAGACACAGAGAAAGCCCTACTACTTAGTGATGAGGACCCAGCGTAAGTCTCTTAAACTTCTTCAGCAGTGGGCATTTAAACTGATTTTATCATTTCTGTTTAAGGCGAATGCAATGACAACATCAGTTGGATCTTCTTTTAAATAGTAATAAATAATGTAACGTTACAAAACAGGAAGCTCTAATTCCAGATGTTGATTCATTTTCTCTGAGTAATGTGCATAGTATGAAACGATCTCGGATAGGATCAGTGTTATTAACTGAAATGTGTTTAACTAACTGGCTTTCTCTGCTCTGTTGTGTCATTTTAAGTGACACAGAGGCAGCTGGTGGCCCTGCTGAACAGAGCTGTGGTCAAGCCTGGAGTCACTTCCTCCTGCGGCGATGGAAACGCTTCTGGAGCGCTCCAGTCACTGTGTTCTTGGGAAATGTCATCATGTACTTTGCCTTCCTGGTTCTCTTCACATATGTCCTCCTACTGGACTTCCAACCTCCTCCACCCAGCGGTCCTTCTCTGGCGGAGCTAATTCTGTACTTCTGGGTCTTCACACTGGTGTTGGAGGAGATAAGACAGGTGTGAAGAAGGGTTTGGACTTTAAGGGCACACTTGTAATGTTCTTGTAACACATTCAAGTTTGCAGCCACATTTAGAATTTCATTTGTGCGATTGGCTTGAGTGTGAGTTGAATTCAAATGGAAAACAATGGAACTAAATCACATTATTCCTTTTAGTTTTTTTCCGGTAAAGACCCATATTCAGCTGAAGAATGAAATGTCTGGCCAAATTAAATTATGTCCTGCTCCATGTGTCTCAGAGCTTCTTCACGGATGAAGACATGAACATTCTGAAGAAGTTTAAGCTCTATGTGGAGGACAACTGGAACAAGTGTGACATGGTGGCCATCTCTCTCTTTGTTGTTGGGGTCTCATGCAGGTGAGCAGTTGTACTGAGGTTAGATTTAAAGGTCTTTCACTATATGTAAACCTCCCCTTGAGCTCACCCTCTCTCTATCGTTTGTGTAGGATGAAGAACAGCACATATGAAGCTGGGCGTACAGTGCTGGCTCTGGACTTCATGGTTTTCACCTTAAGGCTCATCCACATCTTTGCCATCCACAAACAACTTGGGCCCAAAATAATCATCGTGGAGAGAATGGTGAATTGAACGGTTCAAACCACATTGAACTAACGGAACCCCTTAAATGACAAGGGCCAGTATGAGGATATCAGTCCCACCCTCATAGCTCTTTGTTTTCATGTGATTAGAGTAGGTTCATATCCTGTTTTAACTGTATACAGCAGTTTAAATAAGTTTTAATGCAGATTTTATATTGTTATAGTATATTTACTGAGGTATAATAGTAATTCATAGTTAGTGTGAATATAAACAGAATAACAAGCCTGCAGTTTAGGAGAGTAAACATATTAAAGGCGTAGATTTGGTAATAGTTGTCTGCTGTTTAAGTATCCGAGCCTGACCTGTGTCATTTTTGTGTGGTTCTCAGATGAAGGACGTGTTCTTCTTCCTGTTTTTCCTGAGTGTCTGGCTGATTGCGTATGGAGTGGCAACTCAGGCTCTGCTTCATCCCAATGACCCACGTCTGGACTGGGTCTTCCGGAGAGTGCTCTACCGACCTTACCTGCATATATTCGGACAGATCCCACTGGAGGAGATAGATGGTAAACTATTGTGACGGTGCAAATAATGAACAAAACTAGGGGTTTGAGTATATTCTGTGATTTTGCTTAAAGAATTTAAGATTTGACTAAGAAATAGATAAAAAAAAACATTTTTAAATGTTGGAAACCTAGCTGAAATTTGATTTAAACGAATGTTTATTGTACATTTAATAAAGCTGTTATATGAAAAATCACCACTAGATGGAGAGCAGTTCAGAGCAGATTCATCGTGTTGTCTTTGCTTTCCATGTGTTTCCACAGCTGCTAAAATGCAGGCTGATAACTGCACAATGGAGCTTCATGAAATCATTTCAGGCACTCTGCCCCCCTGCCCCAACATCTACGCTAACTGGCTTGTCATCCTGCTACTGGTCATCTATTTACTGGTCACCAATGTCCTGCTGCTCAACCTGCTCATTGCCATGTTCAGGTCAGAGGGGGTTTCTAATTCAAATGAACAGATATAGAAATACAATGTAAATTAGTACGAAATCAAAGCTGATCAACAGTTGTTGTGTTCATTTTATAATGTGCCAAATGTTTTAAAATGGTCTGAACTAGTTAGCACTTCTCTTTTACTATGGGACAGTGCTCCATGCAGAATGTAGATTGGCATTGCCTTGCTAAAATAATCAAGGCCTTCCCTGAATAAAGACAATGTCTGGAAGGAAGGATGTTGCTATAAAACCTTTATTGTTAATGGTGCCTTCACCCATGCCCTGTGCATCAATGTACCCGCATATGGATGCTTTAATGGAATATATTTCTCCACTTCCTAGGCCCAGAGAAGGTGACTTTATTTCTGGATTTCTTTTGGAGTTTCAATTAGCATTTGTGGACTTTGTCCCATGCGCAGATACTTCTCTGTATTCTCTGTATCTTACAATGCTTTATGTTTTGTGGATGATGAAATTCCTAGGTTTTTTGATATATTAGGTTAAGAAACGTGATTCTTGAACCCCTCCCCATCTTTTATTTCTAAAATACTTAGCCTCTCTGAGGTGCTCTTCTTAACCCCAGTCATGACACTCACCTGTTGCCAGTTAATCTAATTTATTTTAGTGCAGCATTACACAATTTTACCATACATTTGTTGCCCTGTCACCCCTTTTTTGTATAATTACACAATTTGTGTAAGTGTAAATGAGTGTAAACAAAAATACTTAAGCACATTTTTATACAAACACTGCTTATTTTGTTAATTTAGCCTTTGAAGTTGTGGTCTGCACAAAAGTTAGGATTCGTTTTATTATTTTATTTTTTCAGCCTTTATCACGTTTTTATCCCTTCGACAGCTACACATTCCAGGTGGTGCAAGGGAACACGGATATATTCTGGAAGTTTCAACGCTACAATCTGATAGTGGAGTATCACAGCCGTCCTGCCCTGGCCCCTCCCTTCATCATCATCAGCCACCTCTCTCAACTCTTCCTCAGCCTCTTCAAGAAGGGAGAGTCCAAGATAGAGCACCTGGGTCAGTCACATTCAACCCACACTTTAACTTCATTTGAGATCATTTATTTTATAGTTTGACTTAGTATAGATTTTGGATATGACGTAGTTCTATATTAATCTCTATGAAATTATACATAGCTATAGCTTAAACTCTAAATGCATACATTAAGTCATGTCCCAAGATATGAACACAGTTGATTCACTTTTTGGGCGGCACAGTGACACAACATGTAGCGTTGCTGTTACACAGCTCCAAGGGTCCTGGGGCTGTGGGTTCGAGTCCCACTCCAGGTGACTGTGAGGAGTTTGGTGTGTTCTCCCTGTGTCTGCTTATTACTTATTACTAATTGTATTGGGGCGGCACGGTGGCTTAGTGGTTAGCACGTTCGCCTCTCAGCGCTGGGATCTTGGGTTCAAATCCCATCTGGGTGGAGTTTCCATGTTCTCTCTGTGTCTGCATGGGTTTCCTCCGGGTGACTGTCTGTGAGGAGTGTGGTGTGTTCTCTCTGTGTCTGCATGGGTTTCCTCCGGGTGACTGTCTGTGAGGAGTGTGGTGTGTTCTCTCTGTGTCTGCATGGGTTTCCTCCGGGTGACTGTCTGTGAGGAGTGTGGTGTGTTCTCCCTGTGTCTGCGTGGGTTTCCTCCGGGGTCTCCGGTTTCCTCCCACAGTCCAAAAACACATGGAGGGTAGGTGAATTGGCTTCTCTAATAAATGTCCGGGTGTGAGAGTGAGAGTGAATGATTGTGTATGTGAATGAATGTCTGAGTGTGTGAGTGAATGTATGTGTGCCCAGATATGGATTGGCGCTCTGTCCTGGGTGAAATCCTAGTGCCTGATGTAGTCCTCCAGGTGGACAGTCGTTCCTGGTTGAGAGTACACTGTGCGCGTTTGGCTGCTGCTTCTCGCCAGTGTGTAAGTGTTCTGAGCAGTGTGGATGTAAAGCATCCTTGGGTTTCTAGAAAGGCACTATATAAGTATAGCTACAGATAGATAAATAGATATTGTAAATATATTATAATAAAATAAGGTGTTGCGTTTCTTCCCATGGTCCAAAAGCACATGTTGGTAGATACTCAAAACTGTCCACAGGTGTGAATGTGTGTGTGTAGGTGTTGCCCTGTAAAAGACTGGCACCCCCTTACCCCTGGGTAAGTGGTTACAGACAATTAATTCACTCCAGTCTGACAACAAAATATTAAAATCTAACAAAAAATATATAAATATATGTATATTTTGGACAAATTTACATGATGATGGCCATTTACAGACACAGCAGTTTTATGCTGAATATTTATATTTGGAAAACTCTCTACTGGCTACTCACCACTTAATTAAAATGCAAATATAATGGAGAGAATTTTACAGTCAAATCAAACTTGATGATATGTTTAATGGTCAGAGAGAGAGCTGCCAGCCGGCTTGGACCAGAAGCTAATGACTTGGGAGACTGTCCAGAAGGAGAACTATCTGGCCAGACTGGAGAGACATCGCTTGGAGAGCAGTGAGGAGAGACTCAAGAGCACATCCTCTAAGTGAGCTATTCTCTGATTTAGTACCTCTAGGCAGTAAAAAAAAACATCACAATAATTTTCACTAAAAGACACGAGGTGTTTACATTAAAAAAAGTGGCATTACGTCATTTAATTGGCAGAGCCAGGCCTAATTATACCTACCCTGCATTCACTAATATTTACCTGACTGTATAACCTTCATATACCAGGGTGCAGAGCTTGATGAAAATTGTGGGTGGATTTAAAGAGCAAGAAAAGCGTTTGTCAGTTATGGAGGCTGAGGTAAAGTACAAAATATATTTTGGTATTTTGTTTTTAAGATGCTGGAAGAAATACACTAATATCCCTTTTAACGTGAATTTACGTAAATGTATGTAGGCCTCCACTACATGAAAGTAATACGTCATGTCCTTGTCCTTCAGGTTAAGTACTGTGCAGAAGTGTTGTCCTGGATTGCTGAGTGCTTTGACAAGAGCACTTTAAAGTGTGACAGAGATGCTCCCATAGCTCCACGTAAGACTTCATTTCTCTATTCCACAACACTGTATCCTCCTGATTCACTATGATACTTGTTCAAGGTTAACAGTGCAGCGTCTGTGTGTATTACAGGAACTAAGTGCAACAGCGGCAGCAGTGTGTGTTTTTCTCAGCCAAGCACACCAAAGAAAGAAGAGGAAGAAGGACATCCAGGTTATGGAGCCAATAAGAAACTGCCTTACATCGATGAGTGAAAAGGACAGCACATTCTCTGCACTGCTCTCATTTTGAATATGAAGGGAACACTAGCTATAAGAAATATATACATTTTTAGTGCTTTTTTAAACATACTTTACAGTATGTACAGTATCAGCACACAAAAATGCAAAGAATGATATATTGGCAATTACAAGCATCTGAAATGTAGGCAACTGAGGTAATATTCATTCATTCATTATCTGTAAGCTCTTATCCAGTTCAGGGTCGCGGTGGGTCCAGAGCCTACCTGGAATCATTGGGCGCAAGGCGGGAATACACCCTGGAGGGGGCGCCAGTCCTTCACAGGGTAACACACACACATTCACTCACACACTCTCTCACTCACACCTACTGACACTTTTGAGTCGCCAATCCACCTACCAACGTGTGTTTTTGGACAGTATGAGGAAACCGGAGCACCCGGAGGATACCCAAGCAGACACAGGGAGAACACACCACACTCCTCACAGACAGTCACCAGGAAGAAAACCACGCAGACACAGAGAGAACACACCACACTCCTCACAGACAGTCACCAGGAAGAAAACCACGCAGACACGGGGAGAACACACCACACTCCTCACGGAAACTCACCCAGAGGAAACCAACACAGACACAGGGAGAACACACCACACTCCTCACAGACAGTCACCCGGAGGAAACCCACGCAGACACAGGGAGAACACACCAACTCCTCACAAACAGTCACCCAGAGTGGGAATCGAACCCACAACCTCCAGGCCCCTGGAGCTGTGTGACTGCGTCACTACCTGCTGCGCCAATTATGATACGATACTCCACAAAATACTCCAGATAAAATTAGGTTTAAATGCCTCAGGATAGAATCTAATCTATACAACCCCTTACTGAAATGTATAAAGTCTACTTTAAAGATGTTTTTTCAGTTGCCTAAATATAATTTTTTGCATGTACAGACAGAACAGATACAAGGTTTGTTACTGTTATTACACTATATACAGATACATTATACTGTAATAGGGAAACGCCATTCGTCCAAAATCTCAAGATGAAAGCCATTTAAAAACACTTCTCATACCTATTTATTTTTTACTTTATCTGTATCACATATTTAAATATTTGCTGTGTTTTACACTGTAGATCTACTGTGTTTCTGTGTTTTTCCCCTTATGCTTTATTGTCTACTTTATCAATAAATGAATAGATTAATAATGTTTTTTTGTTTGTTTGTTTGTTTGTTTGGGTTCTTAAAACATCCTCATTGGGGTTAGATTAAGTAACATGCATTGTGACGTTTCTTTTTCCAAAACTCAGCATGACTTGCACTTCCTCCTCTAAACTTCCCTGTTTCAAGCTCTGTAAATGACACAAGTAAGTGATTTTGAAAAGTGTATTTTTCTGATTTATCCTCACCTCCAAACAGGATTTGAAATTTGAGGGTAATTTGCTGTTTCTTGGTTTGGCCATCCACACCCAGACTTGTAGGCACTGATTACTCATTATCAAGGAATGACCAATACAGTGTGCTCTAAGTTAATAAATCAGTAACTGAGGGAAGTGAGAAAAACAGAGGGGGGGGGGGGGGGGGATCACTGTTAGAGAAAGGGACTTGGGTTTGCTCACAACAATTTGAGAAAGATCAACACAGCACCAATTCTCAGTTAAGATCATTCTGAATTAAAGCCTTTGATTGATAGCATTGGAAGGAGAGCATGTAACAACTTTGGTAAGTGCTCATGTTCCTGTGCAAACTTTTTTATTCTGCGTATTTAAATGAAATACCTAAAATGGACACATACTTATTCATGTTTAACCCCTTTTCCTAATGCAATATCACTGGATTGTAGCTTATTTTTACTTAATCTGATTCTATAAGCAGAGTAATATTAATATTTGAATAATTCCTATTATAACATTTTATATTGTTATATTATTATATTATTAACATTTTATACTGAAATATTATACATTTTTTAGACTATAAAAATTAAATAGATGAATAAATGAGTACGTTTCTACAGTCTTTTATAATGAGTGTCAGGACATTTGAATAAACATTTTACTTCAAGCATCATTTCCACATGAATTCAATAATGCCTTTAACAGAAATTTGTTCTCCATTTTACCAAATTGGACAATAGTATCAATGTACATTGTTTCAATGATGTGGTATTTTAATGTCACTTGTTATGTGTAAATATTTCATACCTGGTAGGCTTTACCCTATGTTCCCTCATTACTGAATCACCTTGAGATGTCCCTGTCTCTCTTAAACATGTTCTTTGCTGAGTGCTGTTGTTTGTTTAGTTAATAAGTAAATACACACACACACACACACACACACACACAAATCTACTTGGGAAACAGGTTGAAAAATTGTCACTTGCACATGCGCTTAGATGCATTGAGCGGCAAAATGCCTTAGTTTTTGACACTATATACAGTATATAGTATATTTTGACTCATATTCAATCCAGCTGCGTCCAACGTTTGTATGAACTACAGAAATGCATGATGCTCTGGTAACTGCAGATTAACACTGCAGACGTCAAGTGCGGGTTAAAGGTGTAAAATAGAACCGTGTTCTCTGAAGTAATGGTGGTCCAAATCAAACTTTCTCACATACCAACTTTGCACTGTTGGAACTTCTCTATGTAACCTCAGCAGTCTGTGCAGGCTCCGTAACTGTGCATTAAGGATCATCTGGAGTGAGGATGAGCAGTTCTGGTCATCGGAGGGTCCACAGTCTGAGCTCCATGCCTCTGCCTCTGCTCCCTCAGCTGAAGACCGGCTCCAGCACACTGCAGGGCTCTACCGTCAGCGACATGAACAGGCACAGAACACAACTTATAATCATACAGCACTAATGCTACAATCATCAAGCACCCACAATGTGTTTCACGCAGAGATGTAGTTTAGGGTAAACACATGTAAAACACATTTATGAGCCTTTTTAAATATGAATTAGTGTTTCACTCACAAATGCTGACAAACTCACAAACAATGGCTGGGGGTTTTTTATTGGATTCGATGATTAAATGTAACGTTTAAAAATGTTTGAACCACAGTTAGAATTTAAGCTCATAGGCAGATTATTTCGATATTTCTTTAAATGACCTGTAAATTAATTAAAAGTCATTTTTTATTTTACAACGTAGCGTCTACTCAGCAGTTATCAAGGTGTTCCAAGGAGAGGGGCTGCAGATGAATGAACTCTATTCTTTAAATGAAAGCATCAGGTACACATGCAACATCAGCCTTGCATTAACCCTTAGAATTATTGCATATTCCATTAATAATTTTGTATTTTGATGTTATTAATATATTTTATAATTTCAGTGAGTAATTAAAATGTAGACTTTTAAACATTTTCTACTGATTTAAGAGATGCATCTGTGTAAAAAAAAAAAAAAAAGAATGAATAATTCTGGGCGGCACGGTGGCACAGCAGGTAGTTCAATTCCCACTCCGGGTGACTGTCTGTGAGGAGTTGGTGTGTTCTCCCTGTGTCTGCGTGGGTTTCCTCCGGGTGCTCCGGTTTCCTCCCACAGTCCAAAAACACACGTTGGTAGGTGGATTGGTGACTCAAAAGTGTCCGTAGGTGTGAATTAATGTGTGTGTGTTGCCCTGTGAAGGACTGGCGTCCCCTCCAGGGTGTATTCCCGCCTTGCGCCCAATGATTCCAGGTAGGCTCTGGACCCACCGCGACCCTGAATTGGATAAGCGCTTACAGATAATGAATAAATGAATGTATAATTCTAACCGTATTCTGATCAATATTGTTTCTATCCCAAATAAAAATAGGTAGATATTTGACAAATTTAATATAATCCTGCTTTATGGATCAGATGAAATGTATATGGGCAAGTAAATAAATATACCGGAAACTTTTGTAACACTTAGAAACTGACGATCACTAACAGATAATGCTTGCCTTGACAGATGGCTTCTCAAAACAGAAATGGGCCCTTTCATCAAAGAATATTTCCAGGTATTCTCCCTTTTTTAAGGCCTTGGTGCCAGTTCTCTGCTGCTAAAACAGATGAGACTAGACTAAAAACTGCCTGGTTTGTGGTTCCACACTAAAAATTGTTTTTCCAAATGTGTTCACTTCTTTCAGCACAAACGTTCTATCTCTTTATGACCTGTTAAAAAGTGTTTGACACTGGTTTTAAGGAGAATTTCCTGTTCAGTTGATTCTTGGGTTTCTTATTTTGTTATAGAACCAGCTTCTGAATAAAGGTCTTAGGTTTATTTTGGAGGAGGTGCAGCTGTATGAAGGTAAAAACTGAGCTCTCACAGAGAGATTCACTGTACTGTACTGGCCCCTGAGAATTACATATGCTAACATGTATATGCTAATACATGTTATTTCTTTGTAGGAGAAAGTCAGCTCTATGTCTTGGCTGAGGTTTGGCTGCGATATTTCTCTGAGATTTTACCTACATTGCAGGCTATTTTTTACCCATTGCAGGTGAGTACAGTATATTACAAATCAATAGAAAAAATACATACTATGAGAATTTATTTGCTACACATGGGAATTTCTTTTTTAATTCATCCGAGAACTTACATTTACATTTCGGCATAGCTGCTCGAGATGAGGGTGGGTACATGAGCTTTGACTGACGTAAACAAGGACTACTGACGTGCAGACTGACCAATTAAATGTTTACAGAGGAGGTTATCGACCAATAACGGTAGCTCTACAGTCAGACCGTCCGATCAGAAGATTTTAGGCTACTTCCCCACGCCCCCTTCTCACTCAAGCGAACCAATCGGAGTAGGGGAGGGCGGGACTAGTTTGTGAACGAAACTTCTCGAAATTCTATGTAAGCTCTAGAAAAACAAAATGGACGGACGTTTGTGAAATTCCGGCCGGACATTTTTTTAAGTGTGAAAAAGAGGACATGTCCGGGTTAAAGAGGACGTCTGGTCACCCTAGTTAATATTTAAAGTGAATATTACAGTTATGCTATTCAAAAACATGAGCCATTAAACATGTAGAATCGTTTAGCAGTAAAATGTAATAAATGCATTAAATGTTGACTTTTATACCTCATAGCTTCCTTTTTAAAAGTCTGAATAAAGGTGGAATCATGGTTGAAAATAAATTTTGGTTTAGATTATGTAAATTACTGATGAATATATGTGGAATATTACAAATAAAAGGGAAAATTGGAAGTGAATGTGGTACAGTAGAATACACATACCTTTTAATATTTCATAATTGATCAACTGTGAAAATTCATGATTCAGGTATAATTTTATATTCAGCAGTAATTTACATAATCTAAACCAAAATTTATTTTCAAAAATAAATTGTAAAATATTGTATGTATCTATATACATTAACTAAAAATTTTTAAAAATCTTAAAATATAAATAAAAACGTGTACAAAAAAATGATATCAGACTATTAAAATCAGTCTAATGATTACTGGCTAAAAACAGTATAGCCCACCTCTTAATCTGTCATCCTGGCTCTTCTCAGGGTCAGGAGCTGACAGTGAGACAGATGGCCCTCTTGGCCTTTCGGGATTTGGTTCTGATGAGGCTTCCACTAGAGGATCTGCTGCCAGCCAACTTGTCATTAATTCCAACATGCATCACACAAATGCTGTTGATCCTGCAAGTGAGACCCATTTTTGGCCCATATGCATATAGAGTTAATGCCACTTATTTGATTTCTTTCTTTCTTTGTGTGTGTGCACCTTTAGGGAGTCCATGACCCTAGAGGCCTATCAGTGGAATATAGTCGACTTGAGAAGATGTTGGACATGGTGGTTTCTCCCTACCTATGGAACTGTAAACATAAAAGTAAAGTGTGTTATTTGCATACTTATAGCTGCCAGTTTATTAGTTATTCAAGAGTGATTAGTTCAGGAATATGGGATGGTGATTGTTTGGCATTAACCACTGGCCACTTTTGTCTGGATTTGTGTATGGTTTAGAACATTGTACTGCAGATATTTCCACCCACAGCTCAGTTTTTAGTTTATGTAGCTTCCCTGGTATCTCCTGGTAATTAATGGGATGCATCCTAACAAGTGCATTTTGGGTAAATACACCCCAAAGCCTCACAATTCGTAATACAGTAGGAGTACAATTTTATTTTTAAATCTTAGTAATTATATGTATTTTCCATATTATCACTTTCATTTATTGTTACCAAGAATGACAGTACTTATAGCTGCAAGGAGCAAGTGTTCCTCTTTATATAAATAAATAGGTAAATAAACTAGTAACACGTTTTACCACTTACTCTCACACTCCTGCAGGCCATGAAGACGATACTGGAGAACACATTCACCTCATCCAACCAGAGATAAGAATTACACAGCACATTTCAGAGGTCTCTCATTTGTCACCTTTAATGGAGCAGGAAGGAGAGGTGTATCTGGATCGAGGGGCCAGCCTACGATGCCACACTGTGGTCAATGGCCTTTCAAACACGTCCAACGTGCCACTTCTCTCTGTTACTGCTAGGATGCAGTCTGGGTTTGCAGAAAGCTGTGGGACCATTGATGAAATCAGGGGGGAACACAACAGGAACATCTTTCTTAAAGCAGCCACACATTTTGAGAGCCAAAGCTTTTGAAATATAGCCACACTCATGATTAAACCAGAAAGTAAAGCGATAAAAGGATTTGCCATTCAAAAAAATAGCACATTAAAATAAAACTTTTTAATTTCATAAACTTTTTTCATATATTAAAATATCCACTCGTTATATATATGCTGCAAAAGAATGCAAGAACCCAAAATGCATAATTCGTATATGTCACAATGGTCTTGTATTTAATCTTCGTGGTGCCATCTCAGCACGTGTACACTGATTTTATATATCTACAAGCATTTGTCCATGTAGCCCAAGCTCCAGCTATGTTTATATGTCCCTTCTGACTAAGAAAGAACATAAGACATAACTTTAAAAGATGTTTAAGTACAAATGTGTTGGTTCAGCCACAGACCCTAGTGTTGATTTTCTGAGAGGTACCTCAGTTACTTTAAATAATGGGCTTAAAAGAAAACCTTTTTGTAACAAATCGTTTCATTGAAGGTAATAAACATGCAGTTTTGACATCTGTAAAGCTTTAATAAGAACTACTCTTAACTATTCTTTTAATTTCAAAAGTAAAATGGTGTCACGTCACTTTGAATTACTAGAACTGAACAGTTTTAGGGGAAATTTGTGTAAATATTTTTGTTTCACTGTAACACTTACCTAAGACTTCTCAGATTACAGACAAAGAAATTTATAAGGTAAAAACAATGGGAGATTCCTGGTACTCATTGCAGGAAATGGGAGCGCTTTTAAGCTCTTGGCTCAGTCTATGACCTGTGGTACTTGTGATATATTAAGCACTGATCTTTGAGAGCAACCTTAAAACTAAACGCATGGCTCCGTTCACATTCAACGAAAACACAATGCCTAAATGCTAAACTCATGTCATGTTCAGGACACCAGGTTGATGTTAATTTGTCCAAAAGGCAACTTGAACTCTGTCAAGCGATAAAACAAATTTACCACGCTGTCAACTTAAAGGGGACATATTAAAAATTCTAGGACATGCTTTGGTCAAAAATACTACAAGGATCAAACCTGTCATTTTTCTTACCCTCTAACATGTTCAGAAACAGCTTCAGCCCCTTTTAAGAAAGTGCTTCTGTTTACTCATGGCACCCAAGAGTGAGACATGAGGGGCAGAAACACTAGGTTTTTGTTATTTTAACTTTGTTATCTTTTTTGTAATGGTTATCAACACATTTATTCAGTACTCATTTCGTTTTGCTATGTTTAACCTCATATTTGCACTCTCACATAAACGCATGTCCAGCACAGTGATGGGAAAGACCCAGACACCGAGGTGAGAGAATTCTGAAACGCACACAAAACCAGAATGACTTGTTTTATCAGACCTAAGTTACATCACAAAAAAAACTGAGCTTGGTTGTTTATTTCATTTTCTGGGTTGACAGGAGCTCAAGATCCCCCAAAAGAAAGTGATTGCCATTATAATATGTCCCCTTTAATATTATAGCCATGACACTGAAATCATATTATTATTATTGGGAATATCAGTACCTGTGTATTATTGTTGGTTTTGGCAGATATTTGTTTAGAAAATATTGATTTTACATACTTGAAAATGGGTTGATCAGTGTATTAGCACTGGTTTATGCATTACTAAGTCCATGAAATATATATCACAGTTCCTATTTCTGGAATCCCACACTCAGATAAAGCTCCTACCAGTTGTGTATTAGTACAGAACAAAAAGTATTGTAATAAAAGGGTGCACCGAACAGTGCAGAAATGTAAAATGATTTTACATCTTTTGTCACAAGGCTTCTAGGCATCTTTACAATAATCCAAAACTTTAATATCCAATGATTTTTGTGTAAAAGGATGTGTCTATGAGAACTAAGGTCAAAGTGAAATATGGGAGACTCAACTAGGCTCAAAGTGATGGTTCTGGGCCTCTGGGCTGCACTCCCTCTCTCCTCAGACTAAGGTCAAAACGTGGAGTGACCTCGCAGCGTACCAGCAGCAAATCGTCTCTCACAAAGCCTCTTTGTCGCAAAGATTGCAGAGGCATGAATGTCACATAGCCAAAGCCTTTGGGGTTGCGCTGGACTGTGGGCCTCTGAAAGGCCTGAAGTTCCGGCTTGGTCTCCATCACCTCCACGTGGTGCTGCCCATCAGTCTGGTCCAAAACGGCAAGTCGGATGGTGCCTTGCAGTGGCCAGGAGAGTTGGCTGTCAAACTCCCCCTGCATGGTGTGTACAAACAGAGAGATGTAGTTGGAGCAGCGTGGAGCACTGGGGGTCTGAAGGTGCAGTCGCAGGCAAAGTTTATAGCCCGGCCGGCCAGTGTAGAAGGGTGGGCTGTGGAGAACCACAGGTTGGCCTGCTTCTTGGTTGCGAAGGTGGGCTGAGAATCCCTCCAGTCGCCACACATAAACACCCTGGTACTGCTGGGCCTCGAGTTCACGTGTGGATTCCTCCAGAGAAACCAGTTTCTTGCGCAAATCTGTCATCTGAGTGGTCTGAGTTTCATTTCTGATGCTCAGCTCCCGAAGCTGGTGGTCCTGAAGAACCAGCCGACTTTCTAGCTCCCGCACGGTCTCACGCAGCTGAAGCAGCTCCTGGCTGCACTGACATTGCTCAGCTGGCCTAGCCGATGCACCATGTTCCTCTCTGACAGGAGATGCTGATGCAGAAGATGAATGCATGAAGCCATTGATGGTCTGGTTACGAAGAAACTCTGCTATGTTGCGCATGTGCATCTGTGTAAATTCCTGCATGTGAAGGGCCAGGTCATTCCTCATCATCTGGATAAAGGCAAGGCAAAAACAACAAATGGCTCTTAGAAAACTATACAGAAATTTTGAGATATAAGTTATTGAATCAGGGCGGCACAGTGGTGCAAAAGGTAGTGTTGCTGCCACACAGCTCCAGGGACCTGGAGCTGTGGGTTCAAGCACTACTACCGGTCACTGTCTGAGTTTGGTGTGGCCCTGTGTCCATGTGGGTTTCTTCCAGGGGCTACGGTTTCCTCCCACAGTCCAAAAAGACACGTTGGTAGGTGGATTGGCAACTCAAAGAGAGTCCATAGGTGTGAGTGAATGTGTGAGTGTGCGCCACCCTGTGAAGGACTGGTGCCCCCTCCAGGGTACGTTCCCACCTTGCACCCAGTGATTCCAGGTAGGTTTCGGTCCCACCACAACACTAAATTGGATAAGCTTTTACTGATAATGATTGAATGAATAAATAAATTATTTAACACAAACTGAGAGAGATGCATATATTTTCTGGTAAACGGTTATATCAGGAGGACACGTGTACAGCTCTGTGCAGTTTAACAAATGTTAACAATCTGGGTTTACCTTCTCTCTGCAACCAAACAAGCTGAAAGTGCAGGCGACAGGTGCTTTCAGACAATCCGTGTCACAGTGGGATGCCAACTGAACCAAGCAAAAACAGAAATAGGTTAGCTTAGTAAGTAGAATATGTTAATATGTCATGCTTACAATTCAAACACATTTTGCCTACCTGATCCCGGATGAGCTCCATGTTACAGTATTCACACACAATGTTCGCAAAGGGACACATCTGCTCATGAAACTGGAGAAAGAGACAAAAATAATCCCTGGAACTTAAAATATTATGAATAGAACAAAGCAATATACACTTGGTTTAAATACCCAAAGTGTAGCAATCCCGCCCAAAACAATTCAGCATCCATAGATCAATTCGAAACAACCTAACATTCCTCTTCACCTGTTTTTCAGCATAGACAATGCTGGCTGCACAGTCACTGCAAGTGACCAGACGCTGTAAACACTCCTGGTTAATGTGCTCTTCCAGCTCACTCTTCCATACAGATTCCTGGCACTGAGGGCAAGGCACTGTCGCAAACTTGCAGTGGGGCATGTGGTTCTGCAGGAAGCAAACACATACACAACCCACAATCAGCACAATGTAAGGCCACAAACTAGGTTGCACAAACTTTAGTGGTTGCCTATAAGCTATTTATTTTTTTATTTTTTTCAGCAGTGACACTAAAGGTTTCACTTCTTCGTAACCAGTGGAATCTATTCATGAAGAATATATTTAGGCATTAATGCGGAACAAATTACATCAGTAGTTCTGGGAACAGTTAGGATGAGTATACTGCTATGAGTAGCGTTTACCTCCAAATGCCTGAGTTCCATTTTCTCATTACAGCCAACATTACGGCAGCGGACAGTGAGAGAGAGGATTTCTCGCTTGGCAAAATTATCTGGAAAAAGCTGATCCTCTGTCAACACCTCATTGTCAACTGGACATTTCTGTCCCGTGTCCCTAACAAGAAAGATAAAGAACAGAAATTTGCTTGGCCCTATTTCACCTTTTTGAAAGACATTAAAACTTAAGATACAGGGACTTCAGAATCTTACTACACAATGGTATACAATAACAAAATTCATCGTCTGATTAAACTGACCTAAATTTAAGCTAAGTACTTATGAAATATGAAAAGACAATGGCTGTAAAATACACACCTCTTACTGTGACCTTAGCAGAACTGAGCAGAAATATTCCAAGACTGTGTGTTTACTGTGCATTACACTGTTGCTTACCTGATGGACTTCTTAATACAGCTATTGCAGAATCGATGGCCACAAGGTGTCTGCACAGCTGACCTCAGGCCCATCAAGCAGATGGGACATTCATATTTGCTCTCCAGTGGGGGATCAAAATCAACATCATAGCCCTGCTGGTCTGGCTGGAGGCATGACGATACACTGAGGGTGGAGGGGTTCTCAGTGGGGCTCAGGTAAGACTCCCTCTCTTTATCTATCAGAGCCGCACAGCTGGTCTCACACGGGGGATCATAATATGAATCATCAAAACTTGACTTTTGTGTGTCACTACACGCCATCTGTAGTTGCGAAAGAAGAAATGAAAGACATAAAAAGAAAGAGGTGACTTTTATTGGATAGTCCCATAAATATGAATCTATATTGTACTTATAATCAATGCAATGTGATACAAGATATTAGCTCAATGACCAATATAAATACAACGTGTTCTACTGGGTTTCAAAAATATAAAAATGAATGAATAAACGATTTTATATAAAAAGGACCTGTTGCACAGCAGTGCTCATCTGGGCAATTTTACTGTTTTTACAATAAGAAAACTACATAACCATGCTGTTAAATGTAATAAAATATGGGAGCACCACCTAAAATTAGTCGTGGGTGCACTACTTTTCAAAATACCGTGAAACACATTGCGTATCTTGAAAATGTCTTAAAGTATCGCGATATGTCTTATTTTGCCATATCGTACTTCACTAAAAAATGAATGTATTCCTCTACAAAGTTGTACATGCAGTCACATACAAACTAGCTAATACCTCCTGGGCGGGGCCGGCAGCGGACAAAAAGTTATCTTCTAGGCTTTTTAAATATATTTTAGTTTCATAACCACAGGTTCTTAGCAACGAAAAACGTACAATGGCTACTCTCCAGTTTTGTTTCTTTTCACTTCTTTGCTAAAACAGCCAAAGAGTGGCTTACGGCAGCAGAACACAAAATTATTATTAGCTAGCTGAGTTAGCTTTACCTCAGGTCAAGAGCAGTCAAAAACTGCAATATCCCGAAGCGCCTATCTAAGTATGTGCGGCTATTTGTGTCAACACTGTAAATGCTAATAACACTACATGTTTTCTAGCTCATTATCTCCTCTGTAAATAATTTAATTTTACTGCAGTACTCTAAAACGTTCGGTAGCTTACCTCGCTAGTTCTGCGCTGGTGAACGTAGCCGTAGCCTCTTCCGCTATCCCAACGTCACTAACGGGTTGCCAGATTGTCGGGATTCCCCCAGACAAGGGAATTTTATAGTATTTGCAAAATACTTGGACAGATACTGCTTGTCATTGTTCACAGAGGCTACTGCTAGGCACGGACAGTCCTGATGGCAGTTGGCTTAATAAATGTCTGACAACAAAAAATGTTTTACAGTCAAAAAGGATTTACAAGTGCATACTGGTCACCTGGCCTCTGCGTCCTTATTTGGATTTCAGAAAGTTGGCAACCCTAATGCACATGGTGTATGTGGGGAGAAGGTGTAGTGAGTTTCCTCACATTGAGTGTCTTTTACATAAAGAAAAAACATTAATTGAATGGCTGTTACAATGTTTAATTAAGCTAACTGAAAAGCCACTGATGCACTAGCTGAAATAATGAGGAAACCTGATTATTAATGAATGTAAAGTAAACCTGCTTTAATTTTCATACATTAAACACTGTAGGGTTGAGCTCAGACTGAATTGATGTTTATGTTCTTTCCTGACGTTATGACTGTATAATTTACAGATACCTGTATAGAACGAGTTGTTCACAACTCAGTTTTCTTTTTGTCAACTGAAGATGGATATTCAAAATTGTGTTTTGTAAAGGCAGCAGCTCCTTAATGGCTTTGCTTAATCTGTACCTCATCAAAGAAATTTGCTGTGCTGAGGCAGTTACCCCATACACACCTGGTTAAGCTTAGCCTTAGAGAGAGAGAGAGAGAGAGAGAGAGAGAGAGAGAGATAGTATTCTTAAATAAATTATTTTCTCAAATTTTATGACTAAATCTCACAATAATGACTCAGACTTAATTGTTATTATTTTGTATTTATGTATATAATTATTATTATTATTATTATTATTATTGTTGTTGTTGTTGTTGTTTTTATTAATAATATTATTTTGTTATACACCAGACACAACTGTGGTACTGGCATCAAAGAATATGAGGGAATTTTAGGCCAAAACTTCAGGAATAACCATTACAAAGACTCGGAAAAGACTTCAGGTTAGTACTTTCAAATCATGATTTTGTGATTGTAATTGTGAATTGAAATGTGCATTAGTTTGTGATCTGTAGAAGATGTGTAATTAATGCTATGTTAATGCATAAAATACATTTTGAATTGCACTAATATCCTTTAAATCTATCTTTTGATTTACTTGTATATTGTGTTTGAATGACATTTCCCTTTCACCACAAATAAAAGACAACATGACTGTGAAATGACTCCATTATAGTATCAATACATGCTTTATATCTATGATTGGAGGCATATGGCAACCCAGCTCTGTGTCACGTGGTGGAGACGAAAAAAAAAACCTGGGCAACCGAAAATGGCCCCAGGCCAGAAAGAGCAGAAGTTGTGGTTTCTAATAGAAATACCTTTATACACTAGAGGACAGATGGTGTCCTTAGACTTTAGTCAAGAATATAAGCTTTATTTCCCAAACCGACATTCAAGTTTTATAGATAAATAAATGGCATGAATCAACAGCAGCACCCAAGAACTGGCAGGTTAATTAGTGTGTCAGAATAATCAATCAGGGGTCAGACGGTGGGGGGCGGCACGGTGGCGTAGCAGGTAGGTGTCGCAGTCACACAGCTCCAGGGACCTGGAGGTTGTGGGTTCGATTCCCGCTCCGGGTGACTGTCTGTGAGGAGTGTGGTGTGTTCTCCCTGTGTCCGCGTGGGTTTCCTCCAGGTGCTCCGGTTTCCTCCCACAATCCAAAAACACACGTTGGTAGGGGTATTGGCGACTCAAAAGTGTCCGAATATGTGTGTGTTGCCTGTGAAGGACTGGCGCTCCCTCCAGGGTGTGTTCCTGCCTTGCGCCCAATGATTCCAGGTAGGCTCTGGACACACTGCGACCCTGAACTGGATAAGGGTTACAGATAATGAATGAAAAATCATAATGTAATTATTATGAAAGAGAATGGCACGATTAATCAGTTCCATATTTTTGAAAAGGAGAAATTTGAGATAGTATGACAATCTGCAACTTATGAAAAAAAAAGGAAATGTCTGTAAAACATGTGCAGACACATTTAAAATATTTTATTAGGGTGACTAGACGTCCTCTTTTACCCGGACATGTCCTCTTTTTCACACTTAAAAAATGTCCGGGCGTAATTTCACAAACGTCCGTCCATTTTGTTTTTCTAGAGCTTACATAGAACTTCGAGAAGTTTCGTTCACAAACTAGTCCCGCCCTCCCCTACTCCGATTGGTTCGCTTGAGTGAGAAGGGGGCGTGGGGAAGTAGCCTAAAATCTTCTGATTGGACGGTCTGACTGTAGAGCTACCGTTATTGGTCGATAACCTTCTCTGTAAACATTTAATTGGTCAGTCTGCACGTCAGCAGTCCTTGTTTACGTCAGGCAAAGCTCATGTACCCACCCTCATCTCGAGCAGCTATGCCGAAACGTAAATGTAAGTTCTCGGATAAAGTAAAAAATTCCCATGTTTTGTGTAGCAAATAAAGGTGTAAAGGACCTAAAAGCACGCATAGGTTCAGCTAAGCACACAACGGCACCCCCCCCCCCCCTCCGTGTCCTCTTTTTCACCATCTCAGATCTGGTCACCCTAGTTTAATACATTGGCCTCACAGCTTCAGTGAATAATAAAAGAAGTGAATCAAACCTACAATTGTTTCCCCAGAGTATTAAAGGGAAAATAATATTTAATTTTTGGCTAAACCATAATTTTATATTTAGTTAAACTGCTGCAGAGGAATGTTCCCGGACCTGTGCAGCACTGTGTGTATTATTGAGGCCGGGTGTGAGTTAACCATCATGGCCAAAATTATGAAACTGATGTCAGCTTTTACCATGTTTTAACTGAGGCTTCCCTGTTTTTTTTTTATGTCATACTTGAGCTGGTCTCTCTGTCACAGAATCTGCTCTCTGCTCACACAGTTAAAATGTAGAGAGGTGGAGTCACAGTGGGCCTCTATTACACTTATGAATAGAGCATGTTTTAAATAGCAAGGTCAACAATTTGCACTAACAAAGCTCCTCATTGAGGCCACTCAAACGCACAGATCACAGCCCCCTTGCTCAGACATAAGTGCCTTCAAATAAATAAGCACATAGACATTTCCCCTTAACGAACTTCCAGCATTGCTTTGTGGCTAAACCTCAAAACTCAAATCATGATATATGTGCGCTACAGAAAAAAAAGAATATCAGTAGATACATGGATGTATTCATAGAACAGCTCTGTCTTAATCTCTATAAAGATGCCTATATTTATTATTAGTTTTTTCCATATGCATTTTGTTTTTGGCGCAGCAGGTAGGTGGCGCAGTCACACAGCTCCAGGAACCTCCGGGTGACTGTTTGTGAGGGGTTTATTGTGTTGTGTCCGCGTGGGTTTCCTCCAGGTGCTCCGGTTTCCGCCCACGGTCCAAAAACACATATTGGTAGGTGGATTGTCTGCTCAAAAGTGTCCATAGGTGTGAGTGTGAGTGATTGTGTGTGAGTGTGTGTCGGTCTGCGAAGGACTGGCGCCCCCTCCAGGGTGAGCTCCCACCTTGCACCCAGTGATTCCACGTAGGCTCTGGTCACACAGCAAACCTGAAACGGATAAGAGATTTCAGCCAATGAATGAATGAGTATTTTAGCATATGTGGAAATTCTACTGAAATATCAACACAGTTAAATAACAAACTAATAAATAACAAGCTATTAGCTAAATTGCTAAATTGTCTGAAGGCCTGTTGTTGTCAGTAGTTCTGATGCATCTGGATGATCTTCACAAAAAGATTTTCTTATTTATAGAACAAAAATCAAGCATATGTAATTGAAATTATGTCTAAACTATTGCTCCACACTCTGTAGATAATTCTTTAACAGGATACAAATGCCTCTTTTCTTAACTGGGGCTTGCAGTCTGTCAGATATTTCCAGTAGCTGTGAGAGATACAGTAGCCTATGCAGAGGAAAGGATAAGGTATCATAGCAGCACAGTTCACAGTCCATCATCTACCTTACTTATCGAGCAACTGTTGGCTTTAACTTACAAAAGCACCCCTGTTCATAGGCCCTGAGGAGCCCACCTTTCACATGTGTTTTCTATTTAGTGAAGGGTGTTACTCGTACGTTGCAGAGTGGGTCAGGCTAGGACAACAGGGCCATTATGAACACTGCCTATGTCCACTCAGCCAGACACTACCCGAGGTTGATTTGCCCCTTGATATTCTGGTAGTGGGCTGGATTTTGCTTGTATAGCCTTGATTTTCTTATCAGTGGCAGTATCTGGCATTAGACCTGGTTGAATGTAACATGTTCTAGGAGATCTCTGCTGCCATGTCTGCGGAGGAAGGCTGGTAAATCTCATTTCTGTCTCTAACTGAACAAAGCAACATTGTATTGGTTAGTCTATTCCAGAAAAGGTTTCGTATTCTACATCTGTCTTAAATTTGTTTTAGCTCTTAGAAGTCCATGTAGAGAAGTTTATTTTGCAATAAAATCCATATTTAAAATTGAAAAAGCTGTCTCTAAAACTTCAGCATGAAGGGTTTGAGCTAAACACGTGAAAAAGCACTAAACCATCACAGAAATATGATAATTTAGAATGGGTGATATTTGGAACTTACGTACAGTAAATGGACAGTATGTGTGACTTTTACATGTATATAGCACACATAATCACCTTTTATAACCTGACGTATGTCTCAATGGAAATTTCCTCTGTAGTTTTCCCAAGGAGATGTCAGTTGGGGTCCCATAAGTGGGGACCACTAAGACATCTCATAATCACCTATCCCTGCTGAAACTGTACACTTGTCTTGGGAGGTCATTCATCATATTCACTCAGGGGGTGTAATGACAGCTGGCATATCATGTGATTACGCACAATGACCCCCCAGGTAGTGGTCAGAGCACAAGGAGAAACTGTACTTGAGTATCTCAGCCGAGTTCATTGAGGTTTTTAGGGCCCACCGCCCCACTTCCAAACACTGTGACCTGTGAAGGGCGTCCAAACACGTATGCAGGTATGTGAAACACGGTAATAGCAATGACCTCAGATGTGGATGCAGGCTTTAATCAGCTGTTGAGCCCGGATCAGAAGAAAGCCAGCACTGTTTCTTAGGATAAGGAAACAGTGTTCTGCAGCTCTCTTCTCCAAACATTCGCACACTCCAGAACACACGTATGCACTCATAGAAACCATGAGTGGTGCGACTCTCCTGCAGTATGTGTGAACTGTGGAGAAATTAATCTTACACACGTTTAAATTGGCCTATGACACGGCGCCCTCGTAACTCGGCCGAGAGGAATGGTTAGAGGTGGAGGAGAAGAATCCGTTTCTGAGAAATTTTAGGAATCCATGTTTACTTTGGCTAAGAAGATTTGGAGAAGAAATATTTGTTCAATATAGAAGTTATATTGAGGACTTACATAAATAGGTAAATGAATGCGCCTATCATGGTTCATCAGTTATGAACAAATGCACTTTTTATACAACTGTATTTATACAAATAGTTCTGAAAGCTACATATCATTACTATGTGATACATGTTATATACAGGGATCTGCATATGTAGTTTAAGTCTTAGAGATGAATCATGAATTAATTGCTGTGCACATTAATATTTGTAAATCCTGTTCCAAAGGAATGAGACTAAACAGGAACTGGATGCACCTATTCTTTCAAGTGATGTCAGCTGAATTACACGAACTTGCCAAACATTGGTATAACTTAACAACACAGCCCAAAGTTTGAGTGGTTATGATGCAAGAGAGTCAGCATTAACAGGCACAGTCAGGGGCATAGTAGGGTAAATGTGTCTATGTAAATGGGGGCTATTGATATTGGACTGGCGTCTCTGTCCTCTGCTCTGGGACTTACATGTAGCTCCAGTAACCCATAGCATACAATGCCCTGTTCACTTCCAGCAGGAAGTAAAATAAATAGGTTCGTCTCTCTCCAAAAACACCACGTGAAGTTTTAACAGCAGGTCCCTGTAAAAGAAAGACCATTTTTTGACAGAAGGGAGGCACTGAGCACAAAACAGCTCTCTGCAGCTTATAGTTCTCGTGAAAAGCTGGGAAATTCAATCCGAGTGGCACAATTGCTTGCTGATTCTACTTCCTCCATGCTTCTCTGAACTCTTCCAGGGGGTAAAATGGAAATGGAAAACACATCATGTCCATGTAAAGAAAAGGTCAGAAAGGCATGCAGCTAATGGGCAAAAATTTCTGCCTCTTCTTAATTCAAGTGGATTTTCACAGCCAACTTCTATTTCATTTATTATGAAAGATTCATATAATACAGTTAACGCAACTAGCTTTTAACACACAAAAAACAAATAAAATAAAAAATAACAATAATAAATAAAGAGATATTAATAATATAATACAATCTATGTCTTTCATTTCTCCTCAACCACCTGCCAGGCAGCAGAGCACACACTAGGGTGCCAGGATGGGCAGATAACAGAAAAGAAGCTGGAATGACATCTTGCTGAAGAAACGTTGCGTCCTCACACAGGTTTGTGAAGAAGCTCTCTCATTTCCCCTGAGCTTTGGGTCTTCTCCGCTTCTATAGAAGCACAACTGCCAGAAAGGAGAATGGCTGATGCCTTTCAAGCATTTGGCCTTTTAATGAAAAGAGCCCTTGAGAAGATCGAAATGCCCGCTGGTCCCTAAAGGCTTCATTTGAAACCACGAGTCATTGATGTCAATCACTAATGAAGGCAACTGATGGTGATCTTGTTAGGGGTCCCAATGCAAATATTTAGATTAATATGCATTCCCTATTAGTTTAAGGTTTAAAGTTTGTCATGGAAAATCTCTTAGATGAGTTTGTAGTTGCTGAAAACTATTGATTTTCACTCACCCTTGATGAAGATCTTTCCAGTGAGCCAATGAAAAACAATGGCAATGGGACACATCAATAAATTCTTTCATCACATGACACTACATCTGTTATCCGCCATTTTATGACACCCTATAATCTGCATCATGTTTATATTAGGTACTCCAGGTCTAGGCACCTTTATGAATGGCAGAAATGAATGAGATTTTCAAAAGCTGTTGCCATTGTGGCCTGTGGTAAACAAAATAGTTCCGTACAGAGTTTACACTATACTCCTCTGCATGGGATTACCATACACATCTAGGGGACAGATACACATCTAGATATTCCTATATACAACTACATGCCATGACCATTGAGTTTAGAGAAAGTTAGAGACGGTTAAAGAATGGAGGACAAAGCAGTCATACAATGAAACTGTGGGGACCTGTTTGAAGTTTGTTCCAAGCAGTTCAGTTACGGTTTTCAGTTTAGATCTGTGCCAGAATGAGCCCCTCCCACTTTAAACCGTTCCAGGGTTTGAACTCAAACAGCACATTTTTCCTCTACTACATCAGTGCTATTAGTGCCTAACCCCCAGAAGTGTGGGGAGGTAAAGCACCAATAGAATCGAAGAGCATTTACGAGGTGGTGGAATACGATGACGAGTCCATAGGGCAGGTCAGGATATAGATTTTCCTTAGGTTTGCATCATACAGTCACGCCCTTAACATCAAAACTCCTATTGGCTCATTCAGTCAATTTAAACGAAAATAGTTTCAAGGGGTCCTGATGTAATTAGAACAAATTAAATGAATGTGTTCTGATTGGAAATGTCATAATGTAAAGGCTTAGCAGATCTGAGTGTAGAGTTGAAAGTATATAGTGAACTAGATGCAGGCTATGAATGGAAGTCCTTACAAAATTATCCGAGTAAAAATCTTGAGGGGAAATGAAAATAAGCATACTTTATGTTATTTTACACTGCTCAGACAAAGTGCACTTTTTAATTGCCTGTGCTGCTATTTCCTTTGCTGCTGGATGTTTGTGGAGAAGCACAGGGGTTGGCCAAGCTGCTGAATGAAGGCCTTTATTTTAGCCGGCTGCTGCCCTCTTAGGTGTTGTTTTGTACCAATTTATGTGATTAAGTGCTAAAATAAATGTTGCTTTTTAAAAGAAGCCTCCATTCTCTGTATTTGGCATTAGAGCAGTAGATGACTTAATGGCCACTATGTTCTTGCACAACATGTTTTTCAAAATAAGAAAATGCAGGAGTTAAGATAGGAATATCCCAGGAAAACAGGTTTTATTTTAATTTTTTAGTGCTGTGAAAATAACCAAATTTAAAAATGAAATGCACTTCCCCAGCTTTCAGACAGCTACAGTATAAAATGGTATGGAATCACTCCACATAACTTCAGTGTAAAAGGGACGGTGCTACACAGCATTGGCGTGAACAGGCAGCCATATGTAACTGCATTGGTTTTGGTGACAAAATCATTGAATTAAAAATGAGCTTCACTTAGATAGGAAATGTACGGACCATTCCATATAAAACATTTTTAATAAAAAAAAAAGGAAAGCTATTTGTAATCAGTAAGAAAAAATGCAACAATTTTCATATTATGTTTATATTATATTATATTAGCTATATATTATAAATAGTTATAACTAGAATTCAAATGTTACCCTTACTCATGACAAATTATACTTTATCAATTAAACCCTCTGTGCGCATGTGCTGCAGAGCACCATTACATCATTTAATTCAACAGACTAGAAGCCAAAATAAAGTTATGCTATTTTCCTCCTACTCTGTCTAACCACTCTTCTCTCTCTCTCTCTCTCTCTCTCTCTCTCTCTCTCTCTCTCTCTCTCTCTCTCTCTCTCTCTCTCTCCCTCTCTCTCTCCATCAGCAGTGGTAGTTTAAACGTGTCCTCTGTGTTAAGTGGGTTCTTTCTGCTCTCCCACCTGAGAGTGTGAGCTGAGCTGAGCTGAGGAGAGGGTGACTGGGGTTTTTTCCTTCAGGGTGTGTGTGGATTACAGTTTCAGGGCTCAGTCTGGAGAGATCCTTCCATCAGACAGGTAAGACGTAATCTCACACTTTTCCTCAGAAATTGACTTCATAGTAATGCAGGGTTTGCTCTGTGGTGTGTTAAGTTGTATGATGCTGCTGTAAACCGTCCTCATAATATAGAATATGTATGTATAGAATAAGGTGAAAAACACATAAAACACCTCAGGTAGTTTGCTTCACATTTACACTGTTTGTACCTTTAGTGACTAATAAGGTACCTCTATTGTATCTTTTTTTCTGTGAAGGTAAATACAGAAAAATGTCCTCAGACTTCATTACAGAACATTTAGAATGCATAATAATTGTAATATATCATGGATATTTTTTTTACTTTATCCTAAAACGTTAAAACTACAATATTTATGATTATAAAGTCATTTGCAGTTTTCTGTGCAAGTTCATTGGCCGTGATAACAATTTAAATTAAATTCAATTCAATTCAAATGATTCAAATATTTAAAATTTCTTGCCAAATTGAATAAATTGAATTTTAAACGGCACAATCATAGCCATTTAAAAGTGTGGTTTATGATTAGACGTTGCACAATATTATACAGAGAATGGAGTGGATTTTTGTAGTTTACTCACTACAATATTTAATTTTTCATGTCTTGTGCCGATCTTCAGTCAGTAGGGTTTTGAAAGCTGACTGCTGAAGCTATATATATATCTGGGGTCCAGACCCTCCCACTTCAGCCACAGCTGGACACACACACACACACACAAATTCTATACATGCACTCAAATAGTTAATGTCCTACACATAACTAGTTGTTTGAAGGATGCCTCGTTAAAAATCGAAGTCCTACACAATACATGACAGCCATTCAGGAAATAAGCAATTTATATATATATAAGGAAGTAAAACACTGTTAATTATTTACCTATGTTTTGGATACATACGCCACACAAATGCTATTAGAGGACATGATAATGGAAAACAAGGAAATATGCGATATTAGCTCTTTAAACTCTTGAAATATTAAGAGCTTCTGCAATGTTAGAAGGTAAGGAATTTTACACGAGGATGAGAAATGGAAGGTCATGACAGTGTGTCTGTGGGCTGGAAAATAACTGATCTTCTGTTGGAGGACCTTACAAATTCATTGCTAAGTAAAGCCAAGTGATGGCCTGAGAAGTATTGGCTGTCAAGTTAAGGTGGGCAATCTTAATAATCCCGTCACTGTCTTTGGTTTAATGTATTCTTCTTCTTCTTCTTCTTCTTCTTCTTCTTCTTATTATTATTATCATTATCCCATCATGTTGGACCATATGGACAGGGTTTCTCCAGAATAACCTGTTTGTATTCAGGCTTTTTAAATGTTTGTGAAAAATTCCTCTGATTGTTTCCATCCGTGCTGTCACTGATCTTCTTCTTCTTCTTTTTTTATTTGTTTATTTATTTATTTTTTACTTTGTAACAGTTACAAACATAATAGTCATTTCTAATCGTTGATTTCTCAGTTCTTCTTTATATTTTTCTGGAATTTTTCTAGTTCTTGTCAGAAATATTGGTTAAAAAGCCCAGTTTGAATGTATTTATAGCATCTCATTTATTGCATTGTGCCCGTTCAGTCTAAAGTTATAAAGAGTGTTGCAACACAGACCACTTTTAAATAAGGCACGCTACTGGGCAGCCAATTAGAAAAAGGCAGAAGTAACAATTAACAAATGTTAACAAGTGTTAAAGGATAAGAGGTTGAAACTGTCATGGTAAAACGGTCTGAATGTCATTGGAATACACACCAAACAATATATATTGAGCCAGCTGAACTTGTATTAACAAAGCACATAAAAGGGCAGAAGGCATTCTGCCAGATATTACTGAGCATTGCCACTGATACTGCTTTATCAGTCATTTCCAAACAGCGTAGATTAATTACAGTCTGCCACAAAAAAAGAGTTTTCAGAATGATAGGTTGTTTTCATATGCTGTATATGGTCTACATGGTTCTGTATAAAAATGAATCTGGTTCTTGGTATCGGGTCAAATGGTTCACATAATTAATTTATTTGTAATGGTCTTAAATAAAATCTTATGCTTGCTTAGTGAGAAGTGGGACAAGAGTGACTGAGGTAGCGAGAGCAAGAAAAATACATTCCTTAAAAGTGTGGGTTTACACAGCTATGAATAAGCACTCTTGGATTTTAAGTCAAGAGTAAGAGTAAGATTAGTGCAGGAAGAGTTACTAAATGCTCCGAAGCAAGTCAAATAAATACACTCTCGCTCTTACTGCTGGCCAACGCTGGCCTACAGTCAGTTACACTGAGCCTCAAACTGAGGCTTTCCTTGTGCGTCCAATATTTGAGGCAATTTTTCCAACCAACCTTTGAGATGCAGAAACAGTAGGCTTTTCTTTATTCATCCCTGGCTGGCTTCTGATAATTAATGAGACAATAATTCCTAAACTGCCTGATGGGAATGTGATGGTGTGGAGAGAAGTATGTTTCCTGTGCTTTTTCTGTGGAAATTACATTGTGGTCTGGTTCTCGTGGAGGTATGAGCTCCACACACAAAGGCTGCTTGTTCTGGGCTTGCTTTTTCAAGCTCTTGAGACAGGCTGGTCTGATATTGTATATGCCGCAAACATATGAGATGTATAGAGGTTTTCTGATTGTACTCTTGTAACAGTCATTCCATTGTCAGTACATGTAAGTGCTCTAACTTTAAGTATTTGTTTAGTTTTGTTTAAATATATTAGGTTATTGCAGTACATTTGCTGATTATTTAAAAGTTTCTGATAACTTTCGTTTAAGTGCTACATGTTCTTTCTAGGTAAGCCATGATGTCACTGCTGGTACTGTGTCTGTGCCTCCGAGTAACCTTGGCTTTATGGTCTTTTGACTACGTATACACAGGTAAGCAGTTTTCAGCATTGTATTCTGATTATTAGCATTCATGTTGTTTATTCATTCATTATCTGTAAGCGCTTATCCAGTTCAGGGTCGCGGTGGTTCCGGAGCCTACCCGGAATCATTGGACGCAAGGCGGGAATACACCCTGTAGGGGGTGCCAGTCCTTCACAGGGCAACACAGACACACACACATTCACTCACACACACCTACGGACACTTTTGAGTCACCAATCCACGTCCCATGGACTGTGGGAGGAAACCGGAGCATCCGGAGGAAACCCACGCAGACACAGGGAGAACACACCACACTCCTCACAGACAGTCACCTGGAGGAAACCCACGCAGACACAGGGAGAATACACCACACTCCTCACAGACAGTCACCCGGAGGAAACCCACACAGACACAGGGAGGACACACCACACTCCTCACAGACAGTCACTCGGATGAAACCCACGCAGACACAGAGAGAACACACCACACTCCTCACAGACAGTCACCCAGAGGAAACCCACGCAGACACAGGGAGAACACACCACACTCCTCACAGACCGTCACCCGGAGGAAACCCACACAGACACAAGGAGAACACACCACACTCCTCACAGACAGTCACCCGGAGTGGGAATCGAACCCACAACTTCCAGGCCCCTGGAGCTGTGTGACTACAACACCTACCTGCTGCGCCACCGTGCCGCCCGCATTCATGTTGTTTTATCAGATAAATAAAAAGACATGCACATGAATCGGTTTAGTAACTCATTTGTGCCCTAAAACACTAACGGTGATCCATTGCTATCATTGTTTTGCACAATTTCTAAATCTAAGACTTTATGTTACATTTTGAATAAACCTTTATACATGCACTTGTACAGCGCACATAATATACTCAGAAACATGTTATAATTTATCACACTAACGATATTGTATTGTGTTGCTCTCCCTTATTTCTAATTACATTGATTGGTATTAACAGTCATTATTTCGATCTATACCTCAGAACCTGAAAGCATTCTGAGCGTCAGCATTCCCACAGAGCGTCCTCTCCACTCTCTATTGGGGGACACGCTGGTTCTGCCCTGCTACTTCCAGGATAACACAGTCCATGACCCGGGAGCACCCACCATAGCTCCTCTCTCTCATCGCATCAAATGGAGTCTCATCACAAAAGAGAAGACCACAGATATTCTGGTGGCCTCTGAGGGTGTAGTGATGCTGAATGATAAGTACTTGGACAGAGTGACCATGGTGGGCTACCCCATGACACCTACTGATGCATCTATTAAAATCACAGAACTCCTGTCTAATGACTCTGGGGTGTACCGCTGTGAGGTCATGCACGGAATCGAAGACAACAGTGACGACATTGAAGTCCAGGTGCAAGGTAATGCCAATGTCACTCATTTTGTATTTTCTATCTATTTTCAGACTAATATCTGTTACGTTCATGTTCCACAATTAATTTTTGTAAAGTGATTGTAACTATTTGATCTCTTTATTCAGGTATTGTGTTCCACTATCGTGCCATCACTAGCCGCTACACTCTGACGTTTGAGAAGGCGAAGGCAGCCTGTATTCAGAACAGTGCTGTGATAGCCACTCCAGAGCAGCTGCAGGCAGCTTATGATGAGGGCTATCACCAGTGTGATGCTGGCTGGCTTTCTGACCAGACTGTCAGGTAAAATAAATTAAAAATATATAAACTTTAGGCAATAATTTTGTGCTGTTCAGGGTGACTATGCAGGGTGGTCCAGTGATGCAGAGTTTTGGGTAGTGGTTGGTATACGGTGCCATCCAACTATGCTGCATGGTATTACACAAAAAATAGCACAGCAGACAATGCTTATTCATTCATTCATTCATTATCTGTAAGTGCTTATCCAGTTCAGGGTCGCGGTGGGTCCAGAGCCTATCTGGAATCATTGGGCGCAAGGCTGGAATACACCCTGGAGGGGGCGCCAGTCCTTCACAGGGCAACACACTCACACATTCACTCACACACTCACACCTACGGACACTTTTGCGTCGTCAATCCATCTACCAACGTGTGTTTTTGGACTGTGGGAGGAAACCGGAGCATCCGGAGGAAACCCACGCAGACACAGGGAGAACACACCACACTCCTCACAGACAGTCACCCGGAGGAAACCCACGCGGACACAGGGAGGACACACCACACTCTTCACAGACAGTCACCCGGAGCGGGAATCTAACTCACAACCTCCAGGCCCCTGGAGCTGTGTGACTGTGACACTACCTGCTGCGCCACCGTGCCGCCAAATAATGAATATTTACTTTTGATGCTTTGTTTTTGGTTTGTTTAAACTGTGACCTGCTGTCTTGTTTTAATTTGCTGTTCCAAGGTATCCCATCCATGATCCACGGGAGGCTTGCTATGGTGACAAGTATGAATTTCCAGGGGTCAGAACATATGGGATTAGAGATGTAAATGAGACTTATGATGTCTACTGCTTTGCTGAAAAGATGACGGGTATGTGACTTCTGTAACTTCTATAAAATTATGGAATTTACATAAAATATTTAGACACCTACTTATTCCCATGTTCTTTTACAGGGAGAGTGTTCTACTCTAAGTCACCTAAGAAATTCACCTTTGCTGAAGCTGAGGCCCAATGTGCTAAACTAGGTGCTAAATTAGCCAGCACTGGTCAGCTGTATGTGGCCTGGAAAGCTGGTATGGATGAATGTAATGCAGGCTGGCTGGCAGACCGGAGTGTTCGCTATCCGATCAACACTGCTCGGTCCCAGTGTGGAGGAGGACTGCTGGGTGTACGCACTGTTTACCACTTCATCAATCAGACAGGATACCCTGTACCAGAGTCACGATATGATGCAATCTGTTACACAGGTGTGTACTATGTTAGCTGTGTCTAAATGTCAAATGTTATTGCTTTGTGAGCAGTCTTTTTTATAAAGAACTGCATGATGTCATTTAAATTGTGCAGTAAAATGATAATATAAATAGAATATAGATATTTTTCACAGGGTTAATATTTAAAGTCCAATTCACTGGACTTGATTTACTGACAAGCGTGCCCTTTTTTGATTTAGAAGAGGATGAAGAAAGCTCTGGTGAACCTGAAATAATCACCGGTATATGGACAACCACAGAGGCAGGTAGTAGGGCAGAGAGCGTGGGCATGGTAACAGACCGCCCCCAGGAGTTCCTCAAGCCTTCTTCCACTGAGAGTGAACTGAGAGGAGAGATTGTGACCCACAAACCTCTCACCACCACAGCTGTCTTTACACATACAGAGCAGAATGTCACCCTGCTGCCCTTGTCTCCTCCTCCAAGTGCTACAGAGGACACTGACCTCATACAGGGGGTGACCTCTCGACCTGAACTTGGACTGGAAATCCCCTATAAGAATGTAACAGACGCAGTAATGTCTCTCACTGGTAGGTATCGGCTATGTACTAGGTACTGGTATGCCTAATTACAAACCTATTTTATATTGCTTTGATTTTGTTATCATTTGAGAAAAATGTTAGCTTCTTTTGTGTGTACTTTTTATTAACAGTATGAAACATGCTTCATTACTCTGCCTTTTCCAGGGGTTGTGTTTCACTACAGAACAGGCTCTAGTCGCTACACTCTGACATTTGTTGAGGCTCAGCAGGCCTGCCAGAACATAGGGGCAGTAATTGCTAGTCCACAGCAACTGTATGCAGCGTATGAAGCTGGATATCACCAGTGTGATGCAGGCTGGTTGCTTGACCAAACTGTCAGGTAATATTTCTGTAGTTCCAAACGTCTTATAAGATTTCTTCGTATTATAGAGGATCGAAAACATGTGTTGCTTGTCATTTATTTTCTAAGAAGACTGCTATTAAGTTTAATATTTTTTGTTGGTTGAAATAAAGGTATCCTATTGTATCCCCTCGTGACCAATGCAATGGTGATTTGGAAGATTTGCCCGGTGTGAGGTCCTATGGACTGCGGCCTGCCGATGAGCGCTATGATGTGTACTGTTACATGGACAAACCAAGAGGTACAGTGACTTACATTCAGGAATGAATTTAAAACTTCAAAGAGTAACAAGAAAAAATAAAAAGAGTTATAAGAAAAAATATAACGATTATCACTATGAAAAGCATGAAGAATATCTTTTCTGTTTCAACACAAATGTATAATTCAAAGAAACACCCACACTTATCATTTGTTCCAGGGGAGGTTTTCCATGCGAGTTCATTTCAGGGATTCACTTACGAAGAAGCAGTGGCTCACTGCCAGGGTCAGAATTCTTCTCTGGCCTCCACAGCCGATCTGCATGCGGCCTGGAAGCAGGGCTTTGATAAGTGCCGTGCGGGTTGGCTCGTTGACCGCAGTGTTCGCTATCCCATTAATAACCCCCGGCCCCAGTGTGGAGGAGGAAAACTTGGCGTCCACACAGTCTATGCCTTCCCCAACCGGACAGGCAGTCCTGATGTGCACTCCAAATTTGATGCTTATTGCTTTAAAGGTACGTATCAGTAGTTAAATACAGACAATGCAAAAATATCATGCACATCCGGTGACGGTTGGTACAGTGCACTAAATGTCCACTGAATTCAAATGTGTTTCAGCTGAACCCCAGTTATATCTTAATGAGACAGGGATGAATATGACAATAGTAGAAGAGGAGGTACTAAACCTGACATCCATACACGGCGTTCATAGTGCTGGTAAGGTCTTTTATATTTTACAGAATAACCCTTTCTTGGACAATGTTATATATATTGAAGGCAGAGATTAAAACAAATCTCTACTGAATTAAATTTCCCCCATATGATTAATGTCCATTTTACTAATACTGTCTTTCTTTCCATCTACACAGTGAGCACCTCCATTTCTCCTCCCGTTTCAGGGGACCAGCCTTCTGGTTCTGGCTCTGGAGATCTAGCATCACCTAGTGGAAGTGGGCAACAGCCAGATGGAAGTGGAGAACAGCCAAGTGGAAGTGGAGAACAGCCCAGCGAAAGTGGGGCACAGACAATTGGAAGTGGAGAGCGGCCCAGTGGAAGTGGGGAACTGCCTAGTGCAAGTGGGGAACTGCCTAGTGCAAGTGGGGACCTGCCTAGTGCAAGTGGGGACCTACCTAGTGCAAGTGGGGAACTGCCTAGTGGAAGTGGGGGACTGCCTAGTGGAAGTGGAGAACAGCCTAGTAGAAGTGGGGAACTGCCTAGTGGAAGTGGGGAACTGCCTAGTGGAACTGGGGAACTACCTAGTGGAAGTGGAGAACAGCCTAGTGGAAGTGGGGAGGATCCTAGTGGGGCATCAGTTGTAGAAGGAGGATCTGGGCTTATTGAAGATATCTCTGGATCAGGCCTCAGTGGTGATGGCCCAGATATCCTTGTCACCTTTTCAGGGAGCGAGCCCTTATTGTCTGGGGCTGGATCAGCTTCAGGAACAATTCAGGAAGCTGGAGAAGGTAGTGCAGATTTCTTCACTTTTTTCTCAGGCCAGGGATCAGCCTTCATAAGCGGTGCAGAGTCTGGATCAGGAAGTGGATCCGATGAGATTGGGTCTACATCAGACTCATTCAGCAGCTCAGGAGAAAGTGATGAGAGTGGAGAAAGTTCTGGCATCTCTTCAGGGCTGGGCTCCAGTGAGGAGATCTCTGGATTCAGTGGCTTTTCATCAGGCTTGTATCCTTCAGGAGACTACAGTGGTTTCTCTGTGCTTAGCGGCAGTGGCAGTGGGATCGTCATGATTAGTGGCGAGTGGGTGGAGGGCTTCACTTCTCGTACCATTACAGCTCAGGAGCTTGGGGGAGCACAGGTGGATTTTAGTGCATCTGGTGATCTATCAGGGTCTGGACTGAGTGGCTCTCTCTCTGGGATGAGTGGAGACATTAGTGGTGACCTCAGTGGCTCTGGGAGTGGCTCTGGGATTGGCTCTGGGTTGCCCAGGGTGACGTTCTTGGGGTCAGGTTTCACAGACCTCACAGACCAACCAAGTGGGGAACAAGAGGCATCTGGGATTTTAGTATATGGATCAGGTGAGGGCAGCGGATTTCTCTCTGGAAGCTCTGGAGACATATCAGGAGCATCAGCCAGTGGGGATATACCATTGTTATTTACTGATGCTAGCATTGTGGAGCTTTCAGTCAAACCCACCCAAAGCCAGAAGCTCGGGAAAGGGCCTGAAGAGATCAGTGGGAGTGAAAATGTTAGTGGATCATCAGGCAGTGGAGACCACCACACTGCAGTTGAAAGTAGAATTCACCATGCTTCAGCTTCTGCCATTTGGGAACAATCAGAGGTGCTTTCAAATGAAATTCCCACAGGCATGCCATTAGGTCAGGTGCCATCTGGGCTGCTTAGTGACACTGCAGGACCGCAGGAGGTTCTGTCAGAACCTAGTGAATTGATCTTGAAATCTCTATCTACAACACCTGCACCTGTTCCATCTGCCACTACAGAACCTTCTTACCTTCTAAAAGCCCCTGCTAGCATGGACGTGCCTGCCATGGAAAATGGTGAGCAGTGGCATAGCCAGAAATTAACTTAAAGGGGTTCTATTTAGAGCTTAGGGGCACAGCTAGATTGCATTTTGTTCCATAGACATTGCTATATTAAAGTTGACAGTCACCATCTTGCCAAACTGCCTACTTCATTGTAGCTTGTATAATCAGAAATTGTTTTTAAATGCTTATGACTATAAGAATTAGCATCATACCAGAGTATATAAAGTAGTATACTACACTATAGGAACTAGATAGAGGTTTTGTAGTCTAGGAGACCCTTACAGCTATCTCCCTGACAAGGAGTTCAAGTTAGCTATGCTAATGTAGATCATTTATGCAATACACAGTAAAGATAGTTTCTAAACCCCAGACACAAAGCCAATTTTACTGATTATTTGAATCTTTATAGTTCCTCTTGTCTGTGTGTTTGTATTCTAGTCGCTGTGGACCCATGTAACCCAAACCCCTGTGGCCGTGGGTCATGCTCTGTGCAGGATGGGGCCAGCATATGTCACTGCCCTCCTGGACTAATTGGAGAAGTGTGTCAGTTTGGTGAGTAAATTATATTGGCTTTGTATCAAAATAACCAAATTTCCCATTCTTTTAATGTGTTTTGTCATTCTGAGAAGATTGCGTGAGATACTCTGCATTTCTGGCCCATTGTGTCTTTTCAAATCTGCAAAACTTCAAATATAATTTTCGTATTCTGCAATAATTTTGACTTTTATTTTCCTTGTCATTAATTGTACACTCCTATCTGTCTGTCACTGTTCTCTTTAACTGTGTGTTTTGTTTGTTGGTCTGTTTGCTTGTGCCTGATTGTTGTTTTCACAGAAGCATCTGCTCTTCAGGTTGTTTGGCATGTGTGTGTGGTTACCTGATTCTTACATTTACAGGACTTTCCAGTTAGTTTCTTCCATTACCCACATATGTTGTTATTATCCAGTGCAGTAAATATCTGTAGTAAAAATCAAATTCACACAAATTTACCCTCAGACCAGATGTAGCTGATCAACATGGTTGGAGTCCAAATCCTGCTTCTGCTAAAAGGCTAACTTTGCTAACAAATGCTAAATGTCAATAATTAAAAATGCTTTTCTGCAAATACACGTCCAAAACTGTTCTCAGCCTGCTCAAAACACATCCAGGTAAATGTGGTTTTGAACTCTGAACTACATAGGAGTTGGATTAAGTACAAAAATGTTTATATAAATTGACTGCCCACAGCATTCAGCTACAAAGATGAGTTTTGGCTTATAGTAAGTTTTCCTTTGCCCTAAACAAGGCTGACATGTCTGTGCAATCTCTGAAGACCTGGATGTGCTTTAAGTATTTTCAGAGAAATTGAGAATTTAATTAAATAACAGATTTGGATGACAGTTAACATCTAGTGTATAAGAGGAATTGTGTAAATTTGATTTTTTGTAAATTTAACTTTGCGCCATTCCTTTAATCTGGACCATTTCCAGCCTGCTGCATGACCACTAACATTTGGTCCCTGCCCTTTGATATGCCTCTTCTTGTTATGAATCCTAACCTTAAACTGATGCAACTAGTTGTGATCCATGTATTTATGTCATTCACTTTGAACCACCATTGAAACATTGTGAAATATATTCATCATCTAAGGACTGAGGGAAATGTTGTTTTCCTCAAAGCGTATTGGATTTAATTTGAATCACAATGGATTCAGTCAACATGTTGCATTGGTCCATGATTTTCATAAATCATGATTGCTCATGATTTATGATTCCAAAGTGTGACCCACTTACAGGGCCTCTTTGTAGTCATCAGTCTTAACTGCCAGAAACTTTATTTGCAGAGGTTGATGTGTGCCATTCAAATCCTTGTGCCAATGGAGCCACGTGTGTGGAAGTAGAGGACACTTTCAAATGCTTATGCCTGCCCAGCTATGGAGGGGATCGCTGTGAGATCGGTATGAGGTCCGCTTCAGCTAATTCTACTAACAATCTCTCAACCAAACCAATGCCATTACACACAGCGTCCGTGCTCGAAACAGTACTGGCTTTTTAGTGGCTTTGGTTTGTTGGAACATGCTTATGGAAGTCTGTTAAAGTAGCCAGTCATGTTTTCAAATGATGAGTGGCTGGAGAAAAGGTGTGGTAGGGGAGAAGGTGCAGTAAAGGAACAAATAAAAACCGTTGCACACAGGTTAGTATGAGAAGGCAAAGGAAACATTGCGGTTACTCACTCACCCCGGTAGAGAAAGAGTCTCCATACTGAGACTGTTCTTTTCATAAATTCCATTTGAACAGGATCTAGAAATAGCAGCAGACCCTTTCGGTCCTTCTTATGTTCTCGGAGATGTTTGTTCTTGACGTCATGCAGAGGTGAATGTTGAGCTGACTTTCAGCCAAAGTTGTGAGCTGTGGAAAAAAGCACCCTTGTCTACTGAAGGTGTATTCATAGATTCCTCATCCACTGCGTACAAGACTACATAGAGGGTTGTCTAATCCTGGTCTTGGGGGCTGGAGTCCAGCACAGTTTGGTCTTGTCCCTTCTCAAACATGCCTACTACTAAATACGGTAACTGCTGAGTGGAATCAGGTGTGTTTGAGAAAGGAAATTATCAAACTGCTTGATTAAGGCGGAGTTCTACCAGGTTTACCAGACTGTAAAATAATGTCATTAAATTACTGATCTTTAGTCATTTTAAATAATTAGTGCATCACTCCCCATTTGATCACTTTGAAATATTTTTGAAGTGTATATGAAGTGATAAATGTGCAGATTATGTATGGCTTTGTAGGGCTAAAGCTGGACATCCCTGCCTTCATATAATGGGTTTTTTTCTGTGACAATTTAATATTTTGTTAGAAATAACATTTTTTTGTGTGGGTTATTTTTGGCTGAACAAATGGTGTAAGTATACAGAGTTTTTCACCCTGTACGGTGTGAAATATAACAGCTTTCTCTAAGTGTTACACTAGTTTTTCCTAAAACAGGTTCCATGCTACGAATCTGGAATAAAGCATGACTCCCACAATCTCATGTGTCGCTGCAGATATAGAAAATTGCCCAGAAGGCTGGATTAAGTTTCAGGGAAATTGTTACCTGCACGTCTCTCAGAGAGAGACATGGGAGGAGGCGGAGCATCACTGTCGAAGCCTTGGAGCTCACCTGGTCAGCATCATCAATAGAGAGGAACAGTTTTTTGTCAACAGTGAGTAATTTACAGAAAGGATTGTATTTTATCATTGGATATCATCTTTATTTAACCACTTTTGACGGACTGCATTTTTTATTGCAAAGAGAATGTAATAAGCTTTGTTTAACTTCTTTACTGGAGTTTGTAAAACAGGATGTAAGAGTATATAATGGTTTTTTTGAGTGTGTCAATTGTTTCAAGTTCTCAAATGACAGAAATATTACATACCGTGATGATGCATTTTGTGCGTTTCTTATATCCACTGTCTGACTTTCCCAACTAGCCCATGCACAGGACTACCAGTGGATTGGACTAAACGATAAGACATTACAGAATGACTTCCAGTGGTCAGATGGAACCCCGCTGGTGAGTGCGTTCAGTCGCCCCCTCATTTTACCCTGCTGAGACTTTGATGCTATAAACAGCCTGGTTTGGCTGAGATATAATGCTTGACTGTTTTGAAACTTTCTTTCTCAGCAATATGAAAACTGGAGGCCTAATCAGCCAGATAATTATTTCAACTCGGGAGAAGACTGCGTGGTCATGATCTGGCATGAAAACGGGCAATGGAACGATGTGCCATGCAACTATCATCTGCCATTCACATGCAAAACAGGCCCAGGTATGAGCTGTATATGAATAACATGAGCTACAAACATATTGAGTATTTGATTTCTACTTACATGAGCATTTTCAGGGCGGCACGGTGGGGCAGCAGGTAGTGTCGTAGTCACACAGCTTCAGGGGCCTGGAGGTTGTGGGTTCGATTCCCGCTCCGGGTGACTGTCTGTGAGGAGTGTGGTGTGTTCTCCCTGTGTTCGCGTGGGTTTTCTCCGGGTGACTGTCTGTGAGGAGTGTGGTGTGTTCTCCCTGTGTTCGCGTGGGTTTCCTCCGGGTGACTATCTGTGAGGAGTGTGGTGTGTTCTCCCTGTGTTCGCGTGGGTTTCCTCCGGGTGTGTTCTCCCTGTGTTCGTGTGGGTTTCCTCCGGGTGACTGTCTGTGAGGAGTGTGGTGTGTTCTCCCTGTGTTCGTGTGGGTTTCCTCCGGGTGACTGTCTGTGAGGAGTGTGGTGTGTTCTCCCTGTGTTCGCATGGGTTTCCTCCGGGTGACTGTCTGTGAGGAGTGTGGTGTGTTCTCCCTGTGTTCGCTTGGGTTTCCTCCGGGTGACTGTCTATGTGGTGTGTGGTGTGTTCTCCCTGTGTTCACGTGGGTTTCCTTCGGGTGACTGTCTGTGAGGAGTGTGGTGTTCTCCCTGTGTTCGTGTGGGTTTCCTCCAGGTGACTGTCTGTGAGGAGTGTGGTGTGTTCTCCCTGTGTTCGCATGGGTTTCCTCCGGGTGACTGTCTATGTGGTGTGTTCTCCCTGTGTTCACGTGGGTTTCCTTCGGGTGACTGTCTGTGAGGAGTGTGGTGTTCTCCCTGTGTCTGTGTGGGTTTCCTCCGGGTGCTCCGGTTTCCTCCCACAGTCCAAAAACTGACGTTGGTAGGTGGATTGGCGACTCAAATGTGAGTGTGTGAGTGAATGTGTGTGTGTTGCCCCGTGAAGGACTGGCGCCCCCTTCAGGGGGTATTCCTGCCTTGCGCCTAACACACTTGCACTAGATACATTTGTGGGAGATATACTTTTTAGCTGCTGTAGTTTGCAGTTAAATAAGGTCTGATATTGTCAGTCATTATAGTATTGATTCACAAATACTCCAGTTTCATTATAGGTTTAGACTGCTCTGTCTACCTCTGAACATGAGCCTTTTGTTGATTCTAGTTAAACCATTCATTCACAAATCTGATTCCACTTTAGTCACATGTGGCCAGCCTCCTGAAGTGAAGAATGCCAAGATGTTTGGGAATAAGAAGGAGCACTATCAGGTCAACTCTGTGATCAGGTATCAGTGCAATGATGGCTTCAGACAGCGCCACCCACCTGTGATCCGCTGTATGGCAGATGGACACTGGCAGAAACCACAAGTGGAATGTGTAGCCCGTAAGTATGGTTCATTTTTGTTGCTCTCACTCACAAAACAACAAAAATTGATACACCCGTGTATATGTGTTGCCCTGTACGTAATATTAAATGTAATATATATATTTATTTCCCCTACCTCAGAATTCAAGAACAATTTACTAAAGAGGTCTATCCAGGATCAGCCGGCCAGGAGAACGTCATTGGACAAGCACCTCTAATGAAACAGGAAGAAATAAATAAAAAGTTTTTAAAGACGTTATTTTCTGAGGCCCAGATTTAAGTATAATTTTTGTATTACAGATCTCCCAACCCTGTATATATTGTCACTACCCACATTCTAATATATTGTTTTGAGCTTTTTTGTTTTCACCTCACACAAGCATTCCCTTCCTTTATGTAAGGAGTATTATTATGAGTTAATGTGGTAGGATTATCTAAACATTTCACAAGATTTCAGAGACTTGGATTTACAGGTGTATTCCAGACCTCTTCAGGTATTCTTCAAGTTGTCTTTAAAATATCTGCTGAGGTTTACAAACCTTTCCAGAAGAGGATCTTTCATCCAGACTGTCTGGAGTTTGTGGAACAACTAAGAACATCTTGTTGTGGCTCAAATGTGTGCAATCCTTCTTCTGAGTGGGACACTGGAATGGGGTTCTTGGTTATTTTGATTTATTTTATTTTTTAATTTTTAACACAGTGATATGCAGGTTGCAAATATTTCAAAGCACTTACAACATACAAGAAAAGCAAAATTAAACCAAGTATTATTTTCAGATAATGTTAACATAGACCTGTTCACCACCATAAAAAGCAGAGGTTTACATACAACTAATTTATTTTTAAGTAGCTATACAAATAACGAAAGATACTTATTATTATTGTGAAACTGGGTGTATTCACTGACATTTCAAAACATCATGATATTTAACAATTTTGCTTGGTGTTCCCATCAATTTTAGTGCAGACATGAAAATCACATAAAGCATTAGAAATGTATGTATTGAATTTACCTGATTCAAATGTTTACATAATTTCTACATTATATTTGTGAACATACAGAAATCGACTATATTTTATTTATATTTCTTAAATCTGTATTTATAATATATTTATTATTATACCAACTTTTTCCATCCTCTATATTTCATGTGGAAATTATGTGAACATATGGATTGAGTAAACTGCGCTCCATTGTTCAGTGTATTTCTCGCAAAAGCTGGGTTACTATCTTAAGGTTCCTGGGCTGTGACATACAGTTCTAGACAAACCCTTTCCACCATGTGGAGGCTCTGTGAACATTGTTATTCTCATGTGTTTCATTTACAAGGTTGGGTTCTTTAAAGAACCATCCATTCAAAGATGTTTAATAGTGGATCATTATCTGTACGAGTGTAGACATCAAATTGTCAGTTTGAAACAGCTAAAAATTCTTTGTGTGGTGGTTTACTTTCATGTTTTGTCTCAGTGTGAGCTGTGCAGGGCACAGTACTGTGACACCAGCAAAAAAGCTGGAGTAGTTTACAGCATTTACTGTCATTCTCTGTTCTCACAGGGCCTCAGAGATGTCTTGTGTTTTTCCCGTCAGGTTTATCGGTTATTGCCAGTTATATCAAGTGCCTTATGAATGTTTTTCTAACGAAACACATGGCTGTTGGGTCTGCTCTAGTATCAGTGAGAGGCTGTGCCTCTCTTCCCCAACAATGGGGGAGCTCTTTTGTAATCTGTAATCTTGTTTTCATCATTAATGCTATCATCAGTGAACTGCTAACACACAATAGAGGACGATACTGTGACGATATTAGAAGTCCAGTTCGGTCAACAAGAGCATAGGACATTGATCTTTCTGTTGCAAAAAAAAAAAAAAAAGGTTACGGAGTTCACCTTCACATTGATTATGACTCTGCACATATCTCAGTGAAGGAAAACAAAGCCATTAAAGCAGCAGTGGCTATGAAGTGAAACAGACGTTGCCATGGAAACGGTTATCTTTTCAGATTACGTCGGCATAGAAACAGATGACATAACACTGCTTGTTTTTTGTTAGAATAAATGTATTACCAAAAAGGAGAAACATGACAAATTGCCAAATAAAACATTCCATACATCACTCATAATTCATTGTGTGTTCTTGATAAAGTCCAGCCCAGCGGTGGTGAGTAAAATGTCTGCATTCAGTACGTTTACTCAGAGAAGTTATTCACAGTTCACAGGTAATGGAAAATTAAGTGTTTTCACCTCGTTCAACCTAGTCTGGACACGTATGTAGGGTCAGCCTAAAGCACACAAGTTTCCTTTGAGTAACAAGACTGTAAAATTACAGGAGTTACAGTTTATTCATTGGGGTGGAGTATAGGGACAGAGTGCAGCTGGCCCATGGGTGAATGAAGTCTTTTAAGGATCTTCTGACACACACAGCCTTTTCTCCCCTCTGGCCCTGAGCTCCTCCATGTGAAACTGAGCACCTGAGACCCCTACTGGTAGGACCAAAACACAGCACCAGTCCCGGGCGTGTTGTAAATCTCACAAGCAGTGGACCATATTACCTAGACCTACAGTACTAACTATAAAGCCATCTACTAATAATGAGGAGGATAAAATTAACAGCATGTCAGACAAAAAAATAAATAGTTTCAACAGTAAAAAAATTAGCATTTTAATTTTTACAAAAACTGAGAAAGCAATTCATTAAAAAAGTGTGTGAGAGCAGAAGAATTTAAAAATCATTATAAAACATCATACAAACCTCCACTCAGTCACTGCCAATTCACTGAGTAACCAAGGTAACCAAGGTAAATTTGCATATTTGAGTAAACAAATTTAATCGGTTGTGGCAGCCCATTCAATAAATGAATATTACAATCAGTCGATGAAAGCTAGACGATGCATGGAAGCAGGGGTATTGGGACTTTTTAAACACATTACATTAGCAATAAAAGTGGTATGTTCTTTATCTGCTGTAAAATTACACCACAACTTTAATGAATTCATATTTAATGAGATAAGGATTTCTGTCCAACAAATACTTTTCTGTTCATAGTTCTGGAGCTATTATTTTACACTAGCCAAACACAATATGAGACGATACCATACATACCCACAAGGAACTATCACTTTATTACCATACGTTTAAGAAAAATACAACTGTGCTCCTGTTTTTTCAAAGAATCTCCTATAAATGATGAGGAAAGCAGTGACCCTACAAACCAGAGCTAAGTTATGAGTCACAGTTGCACAATACATGTTTTTAGCATTTAGCATTTAGCATTCTCCAGTGTGGCACACATACTGGAAGGTGATTGTTAGTTTAATATGCCTTAACTAGTATTTGAATAGGCATAATAATCACATTTTCTTGCCATAATAACTTGCCATTAAACTCCTACTGGCTTTAAGGTGGAAATCTGGGTATGAATCTCCACAGAAAGGTGCCAAGTCTGTCATCTATTATTACAGCTCCCAGCTCTTCAGCTGCTTTACAACTAATCAGACTTTGGATGGAAGGTGGTTCTTTCTATCCAGAGTGGCTTACAATTGCTATCATGTGATATAGGCTAATGTATCATTAGGAGTCTAGCCCAAGGAATTTTATCAGTATAGTGGACCATGTGGGATTTGAAGCCTGCTCTGTCGCATGGAGAGCAGTGGCGTTAACCACTGCACTATGTTAATCACCTTAGTTCACTATGAACACACAGTGACTGACTCTCAATTGGATTCGGTCAGCTATTACCTAGAGCTATAGCAGTAAACCCCATGCTTGTGGTGTGGAGAGGGGAAGCCAAAGCTGCGGACACCTGGCTCCTGAGGACCACAGTTTTGTCGGGGGTTAGTTATGGGGTAGCGCACACTCCCATCAGCCAGCCAGCCAGCATCACAGCGGTCAAGTCCCAGGAACCTCCATGCTGCATACATCTGACCCACTTTTGCTATTTGACTACCATCCTCAAGACAGGCTTGGACCGCCTCTGTGAAATTCAGCTTCTCTGGATGCTGGAGGTAGTATACATGGCCTGGAACAGGACAAAGTTTTTAATGGATTAGCCAGACAAAATATGGGCGGTAAAAGGTCATCACTTGTGCTTAGGTTTAGACTAATTACATTTTTACCCATCTTCTGAGCTTACATTACATCAACATGCAACAGTGGGTGAAGGGAAAATTCATTCATTCATTGTCATTAACCCCTTATCCAGTTCCGGTCTCTGAGCAGAGCCAGAATCACTGGGTGCAAGTCCTTCACAGGGCAACACATACTCACACACACACCTATGGACACTTCGCCAATCCACCTGTCAACATGTGTTTTTGGACTGTGATAGGAAACTGGAGCACCCAGAGGAAACCCACACAGACACAGGGAGAACACACCAAACTCCTCACAGACAGTCACCCGGAGTTGGACTCAAACCCACAGCCTCCAGGTCTCTGGAATTGTGTGACAGCGACACCTACCTGCTGCACCACCGTGAAGGCCCTGAAGGAATATTGTATATTTCAACGGAAGTGAATGAAAAAAGATTTAATTCCAAGTCAGTCCGAAGCATTTCTAATGGATGATTCATCATGAAATTTTCAAACAGTGTGAAGGACAGCTGCTGTGTTCAAATGATGGACATTGACTGGACATAGGACAGCGACTATTATATAAATAAGACACTATCACAAAAGGAAAATTTATCCTGAATGTGTCATTATAATGATATAATGACATGAAATCAGTAGAACATGTAGCATAATGACAATAACACTTCTAATTAGTTTAGAGTTAAATCAGCAGGAAACAAATTTCTACACTGTGTCTTGAAATGGCCGTCAAATACAATACAGTCCAAAGAAATAGAAGCACATTCTTACCTGTGATAGAGGAGGAGAAGCAGAATACATCAAATTTGTGGATGTGTTTGTGTCTGGTTCCATAGCTCCGGAGTCCAGGAGCAAGTCCTAGACCCCCGCAGGGCAACCGGGGCTGAGTAATAGGGTACTGCACTGTACCATCTGCCAGCCATCCAGCGTTACACCAGTCCAGACCCTCCTGCCAAGCAGCGTACAGCTGCTCGAAGGTAGCTACTGCAGCGTCCTGCTCTTCACATGTCCGTTGTGCAGCCTGGAAACTCAGGTGATAACGACCGTTATGAGGCTGGTATGGGAACACCACACCTGAAACACAAGGATCAAATCAAAACCACTGACCAAAGCCACTGACCCTTTTCTTAGAGTTTCATTATTTCTGACCTGTAGCCTGTAGTGGGTCATATACATATTCATAAACTATAAAACCTCCCAAGGATATCCTTCCAACTGCCTGGACAGCTCCAATGCTGGATAAAGGTATACAGACAAGGACATGCATTTTGAACAAAATGATGGGGAGTATTTTGACTTTCCGCACCTGAATTACTTGAAACACATGTTTAAAAACAAAAACAAACATAATTTGCATATTTTGGTCATTTATTGACCTTAGGACTTGAGAATTTAAACTTGAAAATAAAGAATGTAAATTAGATGTCCATTAATAAATAAAGACACTGTATAATTACATTCAGGCACATTACATGTTTATATTCATTCATTATCTGTAACCGCTTATCCAGTTCAGGGACGTGGTGGGTCCAGAGCCTACCTGGAATCATTGGGCGCAAGGCGGGAATACACCCTGGAGGGGGCGCCAGTCCTTCACAGGGCAACACACACACACACATTCACTCACACACTCACACCTACAGACACTTTTGAGTCGCCAATCCACCTACCAACGTGTGTTTTTGGACTGTGGGAGGAAACCGGAGCACCCGGAGGAAACCCACGCAGACACAGGGAGAACACACCAACTCCTCACAGACAGTCACCCGGGAGTCGAGCGGGAATTGAACCCACAACCTCCACGTCCCTGGAGCTGTGTGACTGCGACACTACCTGCCGCCCACATATTTATATTGAGTTTGTGAATATAAGTTATATGTAAAGGTTTCTGTGGGTAGAAAGGAAAGATAAAGGCTGTTCATAAGTGTCCACACCTCTGAGCTCCAGATCCACTGCTGCACTCTCGTCTTCCAACCCATCAATAACCTCACAGCGGTACTGTCCACTGTCATTCAGGGTCACATTTGTGATGACCAGTGAAATGTCTCCTGGAAAATTCTGCTGAAGGTACACTCGGTCTTTAAAATCTCCAAAGCTGCGGTGGCGGTGTCCAATAGTGACCAGGACATCGGACTCTCTATCCCCAGAGACAGGTAACCAGGCCCACTTGACCCGGACTCTGCGGGGGCTGTCGAGTGGGGGATCATACCAGAAGTGGCAGGACAAGGTCACATTGCTGCCCCCAACAGCAAACACTGAGAGTGACTGAGTCTCAACTTGCAGCTTCACTCCATTAAAATGAACTGCAGACAAAAAACAGGTGTTTGAATGAGGTTAACAGAGCATTGAACCTATTTCTCCAATAAATCTTCATCATGATATGAAACAGCTTTCATACTGACAGCTAGGCCTTATTGTATCAGATACCTTAAACTATAACAAATCTTAAACATGGCTGACTTTATGGTGGATGGGCTGGCTCTATCATAAACTTGTTCAATCAGTTTAAATAATACCTTCATATTCACATTGTAAAATACCTGACTGTGTTTTAAAAAATTAAACTGTTTTGGGTGTTAGGTTCCTCTTTTGTCTAACTGCCAGAATGTTTTAACTCTTGAAAAATCAAGTATGTTGTTATACCATTAAAGTAAAAATATATATATATAAAAAAAATAAATAAATAAATCTAATGTGAAAATGGTGCATTATATATTCAGCAGAGAACTGTGCACAACCCCCAACAACATTATTCATTCCTATGTGACATTATTTTAAGATTTACTTTAGCTAGGGTGACCAGACGTCCTCTTTTACCCGGACATGTCCTCTTTTTTAGACTTTAAAAATGTCCGGGCGAAATTTCACAAACGTCCGGGATTTTGTTTTTCTAGAGCTTACATAGAATTTCGAGAAGCGTTTCGTTCACAAACTAGTCCCGCCCTCCCCTAATCCGATTGGTTCGCTTGAGTGAGAAGGGGGCGTGGCGAAATAGCCTAAAATCTTCGGATTGGACGGTCTGACTGTAGAGCTACCGTTATTGGTCGATAACCTCCTCTGTAAACATTAAATTGGTCAGTCTGCACGTCAGTAGTCCTTGTTTACGTCAGGCAAAGCTCATGTACCCACCCTCAGCTCGAGCAGCTATGCCGAAACGTAAATGTAAGTTCTCGCGAGAGCTCATCCGAGACGTGTCCTCTTTTTCACCATCTCAGATCTAGTCACCCTACTTTAGCATTAATAATTAAGCCAAATCAACCACAGTCTTCCATTTTGTGTTAAGGTATAAACTGATATCATTTTTATTCATAAACCATTTAATGAGTTCATACAGTGCATTCTCAGGTACCTACTTTCCCCATTGCCATTTCCGTTAAAAATGTCCTGGTAGGAAAATCCGTTGAAGGAACGTGAAGCTGCCGGTGTGGAATACAGCAGAACAAAGACCAGCAGGAGGCGCAGTTCATCCATTAGGGTCAGCTCACTGTGAAAAAGAGCTAAGAGTGTGGGAAGAGAATAAAAAAGAAGAAAAGAAAAGAAATATATTCACAGTCAAAATTTCCAAAACATCCTCAAAAATTCAGTTATAATTTTATTAAAAAAAAAAAATCAGTAGGCTAAATCTCAGTTCCCAGCTCTCACAACCATTATTTCCATTCCATTTTTATGTTATTGTAGTGTAATGCAAATAGAACAATGTGCAGCTTCATTTTCCATAAATCATGAGAACGTGTCACTTAAGAACAATAACATATGGAAACAGATTCACTGACCTCTGCTGAGCTATATTTACTTCAGAAGGCACCTGCAGCAGAAAATTATGCAAGCATGAAGCTAAGAACTGTCCTCACACCGTCCTCAGTCTCTGATCCTGGAGTTAATCCCAGCACCAACACACCAGCTCCAACACTGAGAAGTGAGAGAATGAGAACGAGAGAGAGGAGTTCCACTACAGCTGACAACTGACCAGAGGAGGCTATTTGAACATGGAAGGAAAATGGGGGGGGGGGGGGGGAACTCTACAACCACAGGTCTTCAGAGGGAGATGGGAAATGTGGCCTCAATCTCTTCATAATTTCATGAATCTTAATTTGTCAATAGGCAAATGCATACTATAAATACTGTGGACAACTATAGAGAGCTCTGTTATGTTAAGGTGCACCTATCCAGAACTGACCACTCAACATCAGCACCTGACTTCAGTAATGTTTATGAGGATACATGCAATCAAATCCTCTCAGAAATGTTCCAGAACATTGTTAATTCTTCCCAAAAAAGCAGGAGCTGTTACTTTTAATCACTATGAGCAAGTATCTGCAAATATTGTCTGCAAGGTGTCATTCTTTATCATAAATCTATTTTTAGAATGCACCATGTCCGTTTTATGTTAAAATAACCTTCAGAAACCAATTTAAAAGATGTTGGGTGAGGGGTTATTTTCTTTGGGTGGGGGTTTCTTCATATGTGAGATCATTATGTGGTCCATTCATCACTGTAGTCTAAACCATAACAGATGAGCTCATCAGCAAACAGCCTCAGAGAAAAAGACTCAGCCACGTCTCTGTTCACTGCACTTATCCACGAACATTAATCCATGAATGTTTTGGTATTTAGGTGCTCTGGACTATCAATATAATAAGCACATTTGGAGTTTTTAAATCTTACCTGCCCCCTTTATCAATATAGTCCAAAGTCTGTGGTCCAAGTCTGAAGGCAGATGTAGAATAGCGTCCTCCACCAAGTGTCCCCTAGTGCATACTGAAGCACCTGGGCAGATAGAGATCTCAACCGAGTGGAAAAAAATGGGCTGTTTTCATCAGCCGTCTGTTTTGAAGACCCTGTTGATCCCACCCCTCTCCAACCTCTGTCCTCAGACACACAGGGCCACTACGTATGTGTGTGTGTGTGTGTGTGTGCGCGTGTGTGTGTGTGTGTGCACGCCTGCGCGTGTGTGGGGCAGATGAAAGCCCCAGCTTCAGGCAAGGAATGCTGCACTGGTGTGAATAGCAGGGAACTGCTGGAGGAGGCTGTAATTTGGGTAATAAAATGTAAACTGCAGACTGGTCTCTGGATGTGAATCTATAACGCATTTCATAGAAGACACTGAAAAATATAATTATTTTCATTGATTTCATTTAAAAATACATCAGACAGAAAGACAATGTGGTATTTGGTGCGGAGTTATATATTGTTCACATGGAAAATGTAAATCTATAGAATAATTAACTAACAGAAAGAGAAGCAAGAAGAGGAAAGGCATTCAATCATTTATTAATGATGATTCTGTTAAACAGAAACACAATGTATTTTACAAAAAGGTAAAAAAAAATCCACAAACATTCTACATTTCTGACTGAATTTGGTTGCTGAGACTGTCAAAATAAATAAAAAGAACAGAATGAAAAAAGAGAGAGAACGCGAACTGCAGTTTCAGTGTAACACTGGGACATTTTTGTGGTCTACCAGCTTGTAGCTGCTAAAATAATCTTTAATGTCTCCCTTTCTTTATCGTACTCTTTTCATAGGATTTAAATATTGATTTCTGTCAATTTATTGCACAAACCCTGACAATTTATAGGCTGATCACAAAATAACATGCTTCAAAAATGTCAAAACATGTTTTCCGCTTGGCTTCCTCTCTTCGAAATCTGAAGGTAAAAATAATCAGGCTGTGAGTCACTGGACACGATGCTGATTACTGGGGGTCAGATTAGTATGTGCCTAGAGGCAGCATAAATGCAAAGCTTTGCTGCCTGAAACTCTGTATCTGGAGTAGAACACTACACTCTTAAACATAAAGGTGTCAGAAAAGGTTCCTTGTATGAAGCCACAGAAAAACTAATTTTTGTTCCCCAATAAACTTTTAAACGGAGGGATATTTTCCAAAGTTAAAAGGACATTCTCATAAAATAAGACTTGAAATCTTACACAGAGATATTTCTTTTATATTAAATGAAACCTTTAAAAAAGTTTATTAAAAGTTCATCACTTGTCTGTAGGGAAATGTAAGCAGTTCTTTTATAGCACTGTGGTACTATTTATTCTTAAGTGTGTGTCAGTCCCTTGAGGACTGTCATTAACTTTATCCTAAGTCCTTCAGACTTGCACATCTCACTTTCAAATATCTCACTTTTAAAAACTATCCAATGTGGTCCTAATATGATTTTAAGACTGCAGTAGAGGGAAACCGTTCTTAGAAAAGTGTAAACATTGGGCGACCGAAACAACATCTGCAAATAAGCGTTGTATTATAGCTGTCACATGTGTCTTTCATTAGACAACATTTGAACTACTTCAGTTGTGGTGTAACTTAACAATGTCAACAACATAAAATACAAAATGTATAGAAAGTGCAAGCATAAATATTATAAGCGAATTAACAGCAGGAGCAGGAGCGCAGAAGGAAAGATACAATGACGTTCCAAGGCCTAATGCCATCCAGACTAGGCAAAGTCAGTAGAGTTTACTCTATAAGCTAAACCCAATCATTAACACAAAGACTGTGCTAGCACCTGGGGTACGCAGATCAGCAGCAGCCTGAGAAGCACGTTGGGGTTCAAACAGAGGAGCCAGACAGAGAGGTCAGACAGCCTCTGGTGTTCCTCAGCGTTACTAAGCATCACAGCCCAGGAGCTCCATCCTCAAGGTGATCCGTTCATGCCACTCCCAGGGCAGGAAGCGCACATACCGGGCAAAGAAGGGTGGCTCAAATAAGTTCTTTTTGTGAGTGTTGTTGTCAATGTTGCCTTGGAAAATCTGAGGCAGATAAATAAAGAAATGGCATTTGTCATATGATGAGCTTTTGGAGGGCGCAGTGATGGTATCACACACAACTTTTAGGTTAAACAACGCTGGTTCCATGAATACATTCCAACCCTGGGCACAATTTCGAATCTGTGAGCAGTCTATGCCCACAACAACAATCCATAAGGTGGAATTTTCAACTTAAGCTTTTATTCAGGGAACCCACAAGCTAAAGGCTCTTCAGACAGGAAACTGACCATGAGTTCAACAGAACACAATAACCATCTCACGACTGTCGCTGTGTGTCCAAGCCAGAGCTAAATGGGTAAATGGGAAGATTGATATACCACACAAAGAACCACTGGCATGGATGGGGCTGCTATAGTTATCGTGGCATTTTGAAAACAGAGCCAAATTCAAATCAGGAACATAACCGTAGCTAGCACTGAAGTCTTAAAGAGAAGATTGTAACCACTTATCCAGTTCAGTAGGTCTGGAGGCTACCCGGAATCACTGGGTGCAAGCCAGGAACACACCCTGGAGGAGACACACACTCACATATACACACTTTTGAGTCACCAATCCACCTACCAACACCAACGTGTTTTTGGACTCTGAGAGAAAACAGGAGAACCCAGAAGAAACCCACATGGACACTAAGAGAATACTCCAAACTCCTCTTAGACACCGTGCCACCCCACTTCATGTATATTCAGGGTTATTTCAAATAAAAGGAACATTCACTGACCTTGTCTGTTTTGTTGTTGTCATCTTTAACAACTGTCCATGACTGGCCGTCATTACTGTAGGCAATTTGAAAGGCAGACACAAACTGCACAGTGCCAAAGTCTTTAGCTCCTTGAGTGATGATCCCTGTGATTCTTTTAGGCTTCTCCAAGTCCAGCTAGAGACCACAGGACAAATATATATCAAACATCTGGTTGGACCTAATCATATATCACAGGAATTTAAAGCAAGATTCCAACAGTAATACTTCCAGGAAGTGGTTATAAAAGTAAATATTAATAAGGCAACGCAAAATACATTATCAGTCTCATGCAAGCTTACTAAGATAAATAATTAAGAGAGCACAAACTATTAAAAGTGAGTGCAATAAATTGTTTTCCAAGCTGTGTTTGAAACTAATATCCACATTGGAATTCAGTAAACCAGTGCATTATTTGTTTGTCTTATGTTTAGGCAAAACCAGCACTAATATTCCTCTACAGAAATGTTTTAAGGAACAAAAAAAGATTTCTGTCACCTGAAGCCACTCAGAGCGGTTGTTGGTGGCTGCAGACCAGGCATTGGTCTTGCCTTGCTTGTCCAGGCGAGCATAATGGGGCAGCCATGTGAATGCATCTATGCCCCAGGTGCGGAAAGCACTGGAAGCTGATAGCTGGCCATCTGAGATAAGACGAGACTTCATACCCTGAGGCTCAACACAACCAACTGCACCGGAGTGCACTGTAAACAAACAGTTAAATGAAAAGGAAATGAGATAGTTTGAAACACTCAGGGAATAACAGACCTAAAGCTAATAAGATGAACCAATGAGACAACATTAGTCTGCATGAGCGTAAGAAATACTACCTTAATAAATAGGGGGGAAAATAGGCAGTATGTTCTAATAATAACAACAATAATAATAATAATTAATTACACTTGTATAGCAACTTTCACATACCCAAGATGCCTTTCATGTGAAAGGGGACAAAAAGAGTAAAGCCTTAATTACATATGTAGTTACAAGATATATTACATTAATATAATTTATATATTTGAAATTCAGCAGTCACACAGCTCCAGGGGCCTGGAGGTTGTGGGTTCGATTCCCGTTCCGGGTGACTGTCTGTGAGGAGTGTGGTGTGTTCTCTCTGTGTCAGCGTGGGTTTCCTCTGGGTGACTGTCTGTGAGGAGTGTGGTGTGTTCTCCCTGTGTCTGCATGGGTTTCCTCTGGGTGACTGTCTGTGAGGAGTGTGGTGTGTTCTCCCTGTGTCCACGTGGGTTTCCTCTGGATGACTGTCTGTGAGGAGTGTGGTGTGTTCTCCCTGTGTCTGCATGGGTTTCCTCTGGGTGACTGTCTGTGAGGAGTGTGGTGTGTTCTCCCTGTGTCCACGTGGGTTTCCTCTGGATGACTGTCTGTGAGGAGTGTGGTGTGTACTTCCAGTGTCCGCGTGGGTTTCCTCCGGGTGCTCGGGTTTCCTACCACAGTCCAAAAACACACGTTGGTAGGTGGATTGACGACTCAAAAGTGTCCGTAGGTGTGAGTGTCTGAGTGAATGTGTATGTGTTTTTTTTTTACACTCTGGGTTTGTGGAAGGCGCTATATAAATTGAGAGAAAATAAAAAGATTCTATTTCATATTTAAAGCACATTACCATTGAGCTCACAGCCAATGAGCTCGAGACGCAGAGTGCAGGCTTTGCGACACACCACAGGGATGATGCGGATGAACTGAGCCACAATCGGGGGGTCAAACAGGTTTGTCTTGGTGCTGTCATTATCAGTGTTCCCAACAAACACCTACAGTGACCAGCACATAGAAGAAAATAGACTGTGGACTAGGAGAAAATGGGGGAAAAAAACCTAATCATCTTTCCATGTAATCATTCATAAAAATTAAGGTGGTCACCTTGTCTTTCCTCTGACCGTCACTTCGGTGCACTGTGTAGGATTTGCCATCGAAGCTGGATGCCACCTTAAAGGCTTTGATAAACTCAGCCATCCCCATGCGACTGGCTCCCTGAGTGATGATGCCAGTGAGACGCATCTTCTTCTGCAGGTCGATCTAAAATGTAGACACGGTATTACAACATAAACATAAATCCTCATTCCGGTGTTTCAGTTCGGTATTCTATAATTGTTGTAAAACCTGTTAAGGTACAGCAAATACACTGAACAGACATTTTCATGATATTAAAATATCTTGCACTCCAGCAGTAAACAATCTATAACTGACAAAAAATACCAGCCAAAAAGTGATGCCAAACTACTGAATTTAATAAAACGTTATAGAAGTACGATAATACCATGATGACCTGGCATCTATTTTGCTACATGTTATGACCAGGCAGTACACGTCATTACTATACAGTGGTTGTTCTTGTTATTGTTTAGTGCTCTAGTTTTGCCAATAACCATGATATACTCAGAAAAGTACTCTCTATTAATACTCAGATACTTCTGACTAACCTCGATCCAGGGGTTTTTGTCATGGGGGGCTGAGCTCCAAGCATTGACCATGCCCTGGTTGTTGAGGCGTGCAAGTTCAGGACCCCAGCGCTGAAGCCCCAGAATGCCAAAGTCTACAGAAGAGGAAGAAATCTGGGATTCCACTATCCCCCCTGCCTCCATTCCTAACAAAGAGATACAGCCTGCCACAGACAGGTATAGATCAGTCTCAGTAATACACCGTGACAAATCACAAATCTTTTTTTGGTGTTTTTGTTTTTTAATGAACTATATATCATGTCATATCACTGTTTGGGTGCTTCAGAATAACGGCAATAACATGAATAAAAATACTACAAACCGATTAAAATTCATACAGATTATTAAAGGAATGTATTATTTTTAAAAACATATACTTACTTAGATGGCATTGCTTGCCTACATAAGGTGATGGACACTGGCAGGTGTAATCTCCATTCAGATCTCGACATTTGCCCCCATTCTTACAAGGCTGATTAGCACAGTCATTCACATCTATGAAGATTACACAAGACTCATTAAATTTCAAATAAATTCAGGTTTTCGACAGTTTATTTAGGGCTTAATCCAACAGGCATTATCAAGCAGTGTTAATGAAATACATACTTAACAACTCACAATACAGCACATTCATTCATTCATTCATTCATTATCTGTAACCGCTTATCCAATTCAGGGTTGCGGTGGGTCCAGAGCCTACCTGGAATCATTGGGCGCAAGGCAGGAATGCACCCTGGAGGGGGCGCCAGTCCATCACAGGGCAACGCAGACACACACACACATTCACTCACACACTCACACCTACAGACACTTTTTTGAGTCGCCAATCCACCTACCAACGTGTGTTTTTTGGACTGTGGGAGGAAACTGGAGCACCCGGAGGAAACCCACGCAGACACGAGGAGAACACACCAACTCCTCACAGACAGTCACCCGGAGCGGGAATCGAACCCACAACCTCCAGGTCCCTGGAGCTGTGTGACTGCGACACCTACCTGCTGCGCCACCGTGCCGCCCCAATACAGCACATCATTTATTTAATTATGAATGTTTGTTTTTATTTTAATTTGTCAGCATATATTCCTAAGAAGATACAATCTGTAAATCATCAGCTGCAAAAATCATCAGCTGCAAATCAGTGATATTGGCTGTGATCTCTAGTTCTCAGTTATCAATAGTGGATTATTGACTTTGCTGCTAGGAGGATTTAATAAAGGTATCAATGTGTGCGCTGAGTGAGTTAGACAGAAAGCAACACAATGCAGAGACTGTGTGCTTTTGCAGGTGCACTCATGTCCTTTAAAGGAGCTTTTGGGCTGTTTGTACAGTGGACACACTGTGTAAGTTTGGTGGAGTGGTTCGAAACCCCCCCAAAACAATCACAGTAGGCTGTAAAAGCAGCATGGCTGGGGGAAAGTAAAGTGTATCAGTGGCTCTCAATGGACATGGGGCTTTCAAACATTGTCTCGTTACTCTCAGCAGATGTTGTGGCACCTAATGACTGTTTTCAAACAGAAGGCACTGTAGGAATGTGGTGACGCACAAAAGAAAAGCCTGGGAATGCACAGGGCAGACAGAATCTCACTCAAGGGTCATGACCTAAGATAAAACCCTGGACAGACTCTGAAGATATCCAACACATGCAGAGGACAGGATGAGCAGGGTATTAAGATATCTCTGGAGAAGTTAACATTAGGTCTAGTGTGGCATTTACTGGTCAACATGTAGGTGACTAAATGTAAATTATATTGTGAAAGGTACTAATTTGTATTAAGCCAAAGTAATTTTAATACACAGATATAATTTGTTGACCTGTAGAGTTAAATTCACATTAGTTTGACTCATAAAAATGTTTTTTCAGTGATGATCAACTCAACACTGTATTTTTGTGACAGGAAAACCTTTTGCTAACTTTTGCTAAATTCAAATATAAACAATAGACATCCAAAGACTGTCGCTAAATTATTATACTACAATTAGAAAATGTCATATCACCACTTAATATCACTACTATATAGAAAGCTGAGTCAGAATGAAGGTTTATAACTCATAATGTCTGAATTATGAACTTCCCTTTAAACGTTCTTTTGTTATGCAGTACACCTTATTCACCACTTGGGGCAGACCATTGGTCTGCTAATATGCTAGCTAACGGAAAAAAACAGGATGGTACAAAAATAAGTCACTAAATGCTCTTTCACATTGGTTAGAATGTATCATGATTTCTGAACCTGCTCTTCTATTTTACTGATCCAGTTGTACTCAGCCTCCAACATGAGTATTTTCTAGTGCTTCACAGAAAGTTGTAAGAAGTCATAGTGAACCTTTTCCATCCAGGTTTACCACTACTCTATCATTGCTGACATTATGAAAATGTGGCTTGCCCTTTAGACATTATCAACCCTAGTTTCTATCATGACAAATTAGTTATAATACAAAACTCAAAACATATATAAATACAATTACAGCATACATCATTTTGGCAGATTGTGTTTGACACAAACATGGAACAGAAACACAAACAGAAGCCCAAACAAGACACAGCAAGACCATAATCTAAAAGCCAGACACTTTCGGATCAGCGCAGAGGGCAGTTATGGAGCACTGTTCTTTAAACTGCTAAGAGGATTGATGGAAACACAAAACAACTTGGCATCAAGCCTTCATCCTAGCCTCTCACATTCACTCAATCTGGGTCAGAGGTACTGCTAAACACTGCTAACGTGAATAACAATGCAAACAAACAAAGCAGTAAACTTATTCCTGTGCCACTTGGGTACAGAGTTAAACATGGAGTCTCATTATGAAACAAAAATAATCTGAGAGCTCCGTCTGGTGTTCAGAAGAAAGAACACTTCATCCTAGCAGACAGGCCGTTAGGTTTTGTGGTTTTAGTTCAGTGTGACAACACTGTTTTTACACTTGGGCCCAGCAATTTTTAGCAAAAAAAAAAATTCAGAACTGCTTCTGAACAAAGCTTTACTTAAAGCAACTGAAGCTGCTGATTATGTCTGATCGAGAAACATTTAGGACAGCCAGGAACACCCAGACTGGGATCTACTAGACTACTTTAGTATAAACCCTCTTAAAGGTTGATTAGAGCTTGGCTAATTGCACCGAACGTGCCTCTGTGGTTGTTCCTTGCTGAGACTGAGCCATCACAAGACACATTAGGATGTGCTCCAAAACCTATCTTGTCTATAAATATATCTGACATGGCATATGCAGATCGCTCAGTGGTTTTACATCTCAGCAATTGAATAATACAGTGTGTAATTCCCTTTTAAAATGGCTGCACACCTTTTAAATCCTATCCACACTGGAAATTATTATAAACAGGCAGCAACAAGCCAGGACTGGGTAATCATAACAAAGCCTATTTAAAACTCCCGGTAGTTATAGTCTTCCCTAACCACAAGTGTACCCTCTACATCCTGGGTGTGGCTGTATGTGTATGATTAAGGCTATGACTCCACATGGGCAGCTGAATATCTCAATCTGACACTACACAAGTAAAGAGCTGAAAAAGCAAAAATAAAAGATTCATGGTTTGAGTGACTGGCTTTATTCCTTCTCCTCCACGGTAGTGGAAATGCCCCACTTGTAAATCTCATGGAAAATACTGTGTCATGAGAGAAATGCTGATTTTAGCAGTGTGCCCTAAATACTGAGTTCTGAGCCCCTTCTGAGACATGACACCATTCTTTAACACAGACGGCATAAGAGATAACACAAGTGTCACTTCAAATGATTAAGGACATGAATTAGCAATAAGCTTCAGGATATTTTAAAAGGAAACTAGACCTTTCTATTTTCGTTCTGTTTCATCTACATTTCACTTTTCTTTAGTGCTGCCCTCACAGGGCAAATGTTTTAAAAATTCTGGTCCCAACTGGAAAGACAAGAACACATAGAAACACAGGTGTAATGTTATAATCACAAGTAGTGCAGTACTCACTGATATGGCAGTGGGTGCCCTCAAAGCCAGGAGCACACTTACAGACGTAGCCATTAAAAACATCTCCTCGTCTGGAGCTTGAGATCACCTCACATTCGCCATCGTTTTTACAAGGGTTGGGGCTACATGGACCTGACAGAGCAATTCATACAGGCAAGCGTTTAAAACCAGGGTCTTCTCCACTGTCTAGAATGTTATTCATATTGTATACTGTAATAATTAATAATGTAAACTTATTTAAAAGTATGTAATAACTCAAATGCATTATATAAACACAAATAACAAATTCATTTTACAATGAGGTGTCTGGGTGTCTGATGATAATAAGGTCCTAAGGTTTCTTTTGGTGTCATTTTAAAAGAAGCATAAAAGAAACATTCATTCATTCATTCATTCATTATCTGTAACCCTTATCCAGTTCAGGGTCACGGTGGGTCCAGAGCCTACCTGGAATCATTGGGCGCAAGGCAGGAATACACCCTGGAGGGGGCACCAGTCCTTCACAGGGCAACACACACTCACACATTCACTCACACACTCACACCTACGGACATTTTTGAGTCGCCAATCCACCTACCAACGTGTGTTTGGGGACTGTGAGAGGAAATGTCAGCCTCACAAATCTAACTTATTCATTCAGCTAATTCAGCTATCTTAACAAGTTCTGTTTTAACCCAGGGTTGGATACTCATTGGCTGGATTCCAAAAGTCTCCATACTCTATAAAGAGTGCATTGCTTGAAATAATAACTTCAAATGTTAGATTCAATGTCCAAGAGATCCACTGAATCCATCAGATATAATTTAACGATGAACTCTTCACTAATCACATGAACATCACAAGACTGTTACCATTTTCTGTGGCATTGCAGGTGTTTCCTGCAAAACCTTCTGCACAGATGCAGATGAAGGGTTCCTCTCCCACACCAGTCACACATGTGCCTCCGTTATGGCACACATTCTCCTTGCAGTACTCTCCTATGAGGCACAGAAAAGGTAAACAAGGATTCCACTAATTCCAGGGTTGATGCAGGTCCAGGCCAGTCATTTGAATCATGTTAGGCTTGGGTTTGACTGGTCCTGCATATTAATTTTGTGAGATAAAGAGAGACAAACAGGAGGGGAATGCTTTTCACACTGCTCAATTGAAGTGGCACACAGGACAGTACAAAGGGGTCTGAGCCGTGAGCCGCATGGTCAATGGGACTGTTGCATTCGAAAACGCTGACAATGAACACAGGCACTAAACAATTGCTGTAAAAATGTACAAACAATGACCAAGAATAGGAGACGCTTTTGCATTATGGTCACTTTTTACTCTCGCAGCATTGTAAGGTAAAACAGGCTCTGAACAATAAACCATTCTAAATTATTTTGATTATATCTCACAACTTGAACTATACAATACAGGGGGAATGCAGTGGAGTTCCCCTTTAAGTGTGTACATATAAAAGCTTAAAGATGAACAAGATGTACAGAACTGGTCTGAAAATTTAGAAAGGATTTGCTGAGGATATTATACTTCTGAGCTAATAACATTAACAGTAACAGTACAGAGAAGGTCACAGGTTCTAGTGTTGCAAGGGCAGAAAGTTATAATTGAATATTAGTGTTAATTGAATTTATAAAAGTACTCAAAGAAACAGAAAGAAATTGAGAGAAACAACATGTTCAATTAATGATTACCAGACATATCTTTTTAAACAGTTATGAAGAAAGAATGTATTACCTGACAGACTGTAAACTAACAGATGGACCATAAAATCAAACTCTTTTATAGCCTATGAAATCACTTACCATTTACACCGGCAACACAGCAGATGATTAAACAGGCGAGGACGAAAGCAGAGGAGCGATGGACACTTCTGAACCTCATTCTGCTTCACTGTTACTGACAGTTTCTTTCCACTCAAACGTCTTAATGTTCAGTTGTCCAGGATTTCTGTCGTCAGAGCGGCTCCTTCTGCTCAGGCTCTTTTCTACTGTTGAATATGTCCCATGAAACAAGTTCGAATCCAGAACTTTCAGAGTCGACTCCAATTCTGAACCTGATATCAAGAATCGATTCGATAATCCAAGACTATTCTGTGGAAATAATATATAATATAAAGAAATGGATCTGGGTAAAAACAATACAACTTTTATATTAATTACGTATGTCACTATCAACACTGATGATAAATAATAATTTATTGATATTAGATCCTTGCAAGGCAGATTGAATGGTGTTTCCGCCCTTATTATTACGCCCTTTAGTGCCCCTCTGATACTCAACGCACATTATATTTTGAAAAAGACTAATATTCCTCACAAGAACCTTTTTGAAACGGGTTTCCACTTCTGTGACGAATCGAATCCAAATCTTTCTAGTCGGCTCTTGACTCTCAAATATCTGAAATCACAGAATCGATTCTTTTTGTGACCGACTCCTGCCGTGTGTTCAGCTACTTGTGGATGATGTGAGTTTATGAGGCCGCCTTCTGGCAGTAAAGCTTCCAGGAGGACTAATACAGATTAGTCTGTACAGTTATAGAATCAGCCTCGGTGGATTCCATAAGCATTAGATATTGGATTATGGTGTGATGCTGAACATTTTAGGCATTAAGGTGATGGACCAGTTGAAAATGTTCAGGAATCTTATAAAATGCCCCGTGAACCAGTCACAGTCAACTGGGAGGAGGATTGTCAACTTGGCTGTGAGGCTCGTCCTGTCACATACGGGTATGAGGAGTGACAGTTTGTCCACAGACATGAGTGCGACCCTGCGCAGTAGGCTCCGGACCCATCACGACCCTGAACAGTAAAGTAGTTCCAGAAAACGAATTGAATGGACGGCGGCTGTACACATGGCTGTTGGTAAACAGCTCTACTCCGCGCATGTAGATGGCGCTGTTTCTCTCTGTGACGAACCCGCCTCTTTATTATGTGGCAAAACCGCTATTAGCTTCGGTGAACTTGGAGACGTTAGCCAGGAGCACGAAAAACTGGCGGCTTTAAAACAGTTAACACTTATTTTATATTTTACAGGTCAAAATTAATATAACCCTGGTGCAGTTGTCTGCTGCGAAGAAAGTGAAGGTGAGTGACAGGTCAAAATGCATAAAGAAACATTGACACGTAGCTAATGGCATCAGGAATGTGAACATTAACGTTAGCCAGAGGCGTTATATTTGTTTATAAGTTTATTAATATCACGACACTGAATCTGGCAGTTTATTCATTGTAGCTTTTATCACCTGCACAACTGTAGGTCTAATAGAACATTCACATTTATGTAAAGCAAATTTCAGCCTTGTATAGTAGTTTCCGTTAACTGTCGTCCGACCAAAATATTAAAAATGGAGCTGCTTCAATTACTAACGTTAATGACATTGCATTATTTCCTTCCAGCTGCAGGGCTTACTGCTTTTCTCTCATTCGTTCTGATGCTCCTGACGATAGCATCTTACGACATGTATACACTGATCAGCCATAACAATATAATGACCTTCTTTTCCATAAATTTATAAACTTACAACTGTAGTGTATCTATGGCTCTGCACTGTTATTTAGTCTCTAAATGGTGGATCATTCTCTTCACTAAGACACTGCTTAATGACAATGACGTGGTGTTGATGAGTTGTCAGTGTTTGTTTTACACCGATACCCGTGGATCAGACACAGCAGTGCAGCTGGAGATGTAAACACTCACTGTCCACTTATTTAAATACATCTTCCTACCACATTAATGCAAAATCAGAGAGAGTAACACACCAGAGTAACACAGGGGGGTTTAAAAACAGCACTACTGCTGTGTCTGATCTACTTATACCAAGGCAACACACTATAACACACCACCACTTCAGTGTCACTGCATTGCTGAAAAAACATCCACCAGCCAAATCATACTTGCTCTGCTGGGTTCCTGACCATTGAAAATAGGGTGAAAGTGGGCTAACAAAGTATGCAGAGTGACAGATGGCCATTGTAGTTTCGCAGAGTATGCCTATATGGTAAAATAGACAATGAGTGTAGAAACAGAGGTAAATATATTCTTCTAGCTGATCTTCTGAAAATTCTATTCTTTATAACCAAAGGACACAAACCTCAACATGTCGTTTGACTTTAAATAAAAAAAATATAAAGCAGTGTTAAATCTTAAAGAGTAAATATTTGAAGTTTTTTTTTTGGACTATTTTTAATTGCTTTTGTCCGGAAATGCAGGCCCTTATTTGCTGAACCTACACTGGCCTTACACTCATGAACTTTAGCATATTTATTTTGTTCTGAACCCTGCTGACTTTCTCTCTGTTTTCTTACTCAGCATTGTCGTTTGGTGACACTTTGCCCCAGTTAGTATGGCAGAAGCTCACCAGGCTGTCGCCTTCCAGTTTACCGTCTCTCCTGATGGTATTGACCTGCAGCTTAGCCATGAAGCCCTGCGTCAGGTCTATTTGTCGGGTGTCCACTCATGGAAGAAGAAATTCGTCCGCTTTAAGGTACAATCCCTGGAGACATGTACACCAGAATGGGGAGCTTAGGATGTGCCAGTAATTTCTCTTGGTGTATGAAATTTATATCCTCCTTATATCATCCATATAAATTCACAAATATGCATTTCCCAAATAAATGTATTATACAGCGTAATATAAGCATGCATGTCCTGTACATATACATATATTTTTATAGGAATTAAAAATATTTAATACCAGTGCACCAATAGGGGAAGTGTGATACCAATTTCCTGTGTATATTCATAGGTTGCATTTGATTTCACAGTACAGAGTAGCAGCCATATTGGGGACCTACTCATTGCTCAAACACATAACTCAAATACAGTTTTGATATTTAAATAGTTTTATTGTTTCTGTTAACACTTGTAGTCCTCATTTAGACATTAAAATGAAAGAAATATAAGTATGGATCCCTGACCCATTTATCTGCATCACATTTGTAAACAGAGCTCTGTTTCTCTGTGTCAATCAGTAGAGGAGCTTGGGTTCTGTCCCAATGTAGTGCCATACTCCCTACATAGTGCACACAACAAATTGTGTGTAACTGCTTATCCAGTTCAGGGTCGCGGTGGGTCTGGGGCTGACCCACTGGGCGCAAGAAGGAAACACACCCTGGCGTGGGCACACTAAAGATCTGCAACCCATGCTCACTGCAGACTGCAACATTTATAGCATTATGGAGAAATTTAAATGGAGTTTCTATAAAATACAGTAAACCTATTAAAATGTTAAACATGTAGCACAATAGACCAGTGCCTAGACATTCATCTCAGCCCTTCTGAAGTATGCAATATTGGTTTTAAATTCATGTCTAAATCTGTCTAAAGAGGATTTTTAAAGACAATTGTCTGTTGATTTGATATGATGCTGGTATCATCAGTCATCCCTAAAATGTAACACTGATGTTCTCTAATGTAAATATGTCCACAGAATGGTATTATGACTGGAGTATACCCAGGCAGTGCTCCTGGGTTGATGCTGGTATTAGCAGGGTACATGGGACGGGCAAAATATGCTCAGCTGGACCCTTCCTTGGGCCTTTTCCTTAAAGTTGGAAAATATATGCCAGTGAGGTAACCTTCATAACAGATTGTGGCTTTTATAATCCAAACATTACCATAATTTTAATAAACCTTAATATTTTTAATTGTATTTTTTCATTGTGTATAATTTGGATATGGATGATATATTTCTTTTGCTCTTGTTTTTTCAGTAAGTACATGTCTCTGGACACTCAAAGGAGAGTAGGTGGTGTCTTGGTTGGTATGGGGCTCTGGGTTGTCATCATATTTACCATGAGGAATGTCCTGAGGGGCTTGCTGTCCTGGCATGGCTGGATGAGTGAGCGCCACAGACGTGTGTCATGGAAAACACGCGTTTGGTTGGTGCGTATTTCAGTTGGTGTGATTTAGCTGTATCATTAAAGGCCTATTCACACTGAGTCACATGTCTTTTGTCTCGCCTCTCTGAAATCGCAGGAAGAGGAAGATGAAATTGTAGTGAATACAATTTACAATTTTACTTTAAACACAGCAACTACATGAAGACGTGCTTTTGTAAAATTTGGACTCTGTGAATAGGCTTTAAATCATGCTGCATAATATTTCTCTTGGGTTTCTATACCTCAGTTTTTGACCAGATAATATTTTTAGGTACTTGTGAAGGTTTTCTCTGGGATGCAAACACCAACACTGTATAGCTTCCAGACATCACTTCCGACCTTGCCTCTACCATCTGTGAAGGACACAATGAGAAGAGTAAGAGAGAGAATTTTTGAATGCTTCATTAAAAAAATATAGTTGTCATTCAAGTTTTATTCTCAATGTTTTATTGAATTTTCCTAGTGTAAAAAATGTATTTAAGCCTGATGAGTTTGATTTATCTCTATGAGGTCAATATTGCTTTATATTTGTGCTTTCAGAGTTAACATGGTATTTGTCTGAAGTAAGAGGTACAGCGTGTGATGTGTGATAACTTACTAAAATGCACGCTGTTGGGAACTGTAAACAAAAATCTGGAGAGAAACTAACTTTAGCCTGCATAAAGGAGTCGCCCAGATGTGTGCACAGTTTATTGTGTATATGTTCTGTTGTAATGTTGGAGTTGTTCTAGAACTCCATTTGGCCGTTGAATAATCTCCACTGTACTCACAGTATCTGGAGTCCGTGCGCCCTCTCCTGGATGATAAAGAGTACAAAAGAATGGAAGAACTTGCTTTAGACTTCCAGAAAAATCTTGGCCCCAAACTCCAGTGGTATCTGAAGCTGAAATCCCTATGGGCCACTAATTATGTAAGTTTGATGACTTTTGCATGTTGAGCCATTTCCTTTAGTGTGTTTGTCACATTTATTGGAACTAGTTGCTCCTTTCAGGTCAGTGACTGGTGGGAGGAGTATATCTACCTTAGAGGCAGAAGCCCAATTATGGTCAATAGCAACTATTATGCAATGGTAGGATTTAAGCCACATGCCACACTTTTTTTTCTGAAGTATATAAAGCCTGTCCTCTCTTAACATCCTCTTTTTTTAACCCCTCTCTTCCTCTAGGACTTCCTCAATATTTTCCCCACACATCTTCAGTCAGCAAGAGCTGGTAATGCCATCCACGCCATCATGCTGTATAGGAGGAAACTGGACCGAGCTCAGATTAAACCGGTCAGAATGTTATTACTGGTTAATAAAGAAAGAAACATATACTACAACCAAATATTAACAGTAGCTGTAATGCAGAACACACTAATCAAATAATGTTCTTAAGCCATTTGCTTAGAACAGTCGTTTCTCATTAATTGATGGCTGTGTAACACAACGATTGATTCTTTGTACTAAATGTATTAATGTATTATTTTTATCAGCTACGTATTTACATTAATATTGTTTTCTAGTTATTGTTTTTTTTTTTTTTGCTTTAGTATTTAAGGCTCTTGGATAATTTATACTGAACTTCTCTGCTGATTTTTGTTTCATGCCTCCTGATATTGTATTTGCGGTGGTGCAGCTCTATGCTCTAGCTAAGAGAGTACCGTTCTGTTCTGCCCAATGGGAACGGCTGTTCAATACCAGCCGTATCCCAGGCCAGGAGAGGGGTAAGACAAGTCAATAAAAAGCCCCTATTATAGCCCTCAGTGACCTCTCACATAAGTCCTGTGCTACCAGACTATCTGATTAGTCGCATATTAATTTAGATTAATCTTTCACTATAAAGAAACCAAAGACACACATTTGTTAACTGTTAAAAACTGGTAATACAGGGCTTCTCTCTAACTCCAGTTCTCTTCATCGCATTGTATTTACTTTTCCTGATCGTTTGCGTGTGCGTATTTAAATTTTTTGTTTGCATTGCTACATGGACCCTCCTCTTCCCATTTTGTTCCACTAAGTTAAGCTCAACTCCTCTCTCCTCTCAATTCCCCAGCAATTATTATTGACCTCATTTTATCTTCCAGAGTGTTCCCCTAAGACCGTCTTAGCAACACGGCCCATTAAAGCCTCACCTACCTTCACGTTTTATTTGACCTCTTCCTTTCTGCTTTTCAGCTTTTGCTTCAAAACACTATCCCAATGTGCTCGTCTCAATACGAGCGCATGTTCAACACCAGTCGCATCCCAGGCATAGAATCAGGTACTGAACCCAGACACCTCACTCAACAGACCGCACGCTAATTCCCAGCAGTCTAGCTTGTCTCACAGCTACCTGGCATAGACCTAATGGTTTGGCTTCTACTCTTTTTGGTTAATGATTATTCCTTGCCCTCTTAGGATAGTCTATTTAGCAGGCATTGTAACTTTCTGAACTGCTTTTTTTGGTTGATTGTTAAAGCAATAGAGAATATAGGCTTAGGATAATGCAGAGAACATGGAGTGAAGACAATATGCTGTATTTTGAGCATTGTGTTACTGAGAGGAGCTCAAGCTATATATCACTGTTCAACGGTCTCAAATTCATGGCTTTTGCTCAAGGTCAGACATTTGTTTCACGTCAGAGTGTTTTTAAATTTTATACGTACTGTGAAAGAAGGAATAAAGTAGAAAAATGACTTTTGCAATGTACGTGAAACAAAGGTCTTGACCTAATTTCATCCTCATTAACTCCCTCTTGTGGCATGTTGTGGAGTTGCACTCTTTAAAATGATTTTGATGCTGGGTTCCTCATTCTTGGCTTTGTCCTGTATTATTTGCTGTTTTTGTCTGTGATACATTTTCTGTTGCTTCTTTCATAGTAGGAATAGTGGTGAAGATTGCCCTGTAATTTTAGTTCACCTTCATCACTCTCTCCTCTTTCTGAGTGTAGACACACTGCAGCACGTGTCGAACAGCAGGCATATTGTGGTGTACCATAAGGGGCGCTATTTTAAGGTGGGGATGTTTTATGATGGCCGACTGCTCTTGCCCCGGGAGATTGAGCAGCAGATGGAAAGGATCCTAGCAGACACCTCGGAGCCCCAGCCAGGAGAGGAGAAACTTGCTGCCCTCACTGCAGGAAACAGGTGCTCCTCACATTCCTTACAGCAGGCTTATACACAGGGGCTTTATACAGCGCCGTTCGAAAAGTGTGCAATAACTTGTCATATTGTGTATGAAGTAACAAATGGGTAATATTCCTAAATAAACATCAACAATTATTTTAGCATTCTGAGGGTTAGTTGAAGTATTTTGGAAACGGACACTTGAATCCTTATAATAAATAAGGAAGCTGTGTTTCTCAGCAATGTAGTCCTTACTTAGTCCTTACAAATTATTCGGATCACACAATTCAGATATTGGAATTATTTGAATTCATTTCTGGGGCCAAGAAATGCATTTTCTTCAGAACTGTAACTACATTTTGAATGGTTCTCTACATACATGTACAGAACATAACAGACAAATAAACATAGCCTAATCTGGTTAAAAGATATTGAAAGAATTGGATTAGTTTTCTATAAAAATGACTGCAGACTCACTTGTTTAGAAGCTTCATTACTTTATCCTTCTGTGTCTATCAGAGTGCCCTGGGCGTGTGCCCGTGATGCCTATCTCAGACAGGGTAAGAATAGGCAGTCGCTAGATGCTGTGGAGAAAGCTGCTTTTTTCGTCTCCTTGGATGACACTGAACAGCGCCATGACCCAGACAAACAAGTGGAGTCTCTTCGAAGCTACGCCAAGTCTCTGCTGCACGGCAAGTGCTACGACAGGTAACGCAAGTGTGAAAATCATAAGAACGTTCTGGCTGTCTTGTTTTGTAGCTTTATTGGCGGCAGATCTGTCGGCTTAATTTAGAATTGTACATTTTCAGATGGTTTGATAAATCTTTCAACATGATCATATACAAAAATGGAACCATGGGCCTGAATGCAGAACACAGCTGGGCTGATGCACCAATCATTGGCCACCTCTGGGAGGTAAAGATATGCAGGAGGACACACTACAGAGAAGCTACATTGATACTTGAAATTCTGGAGTCTTTATAAACGTAGATAAGACATTTTGAAATCAAACATACCCTTAATGGAAAACCAAATGCAATCAGTATAGTTTAGCTATATATGACTATGACGATTCTTCATCTTTTAGACTAACTCTAAATGCTTGTGTTGTATCAAAAGCATGTGCTGTCCATGGACACTAAGCTGAGCTACACAGCTGATGGCCACTGCAAAGGACAGCCTCACCGCAACCTCCCTGGACCTCAAAGGCTACAGTGGAATATCCCATCTGAGGTCAGTCTCTGGAAACAGGCTAAAAGCCACAGCCCCACATGTTTCTCCTGACTGCCCTTTATTGTAAACACAGTAGACCAAAACCTGACTCTTTGGCTGGGACTGACATGCTCTCTTGTCTCTGTGCATATTTTTGTTAGTGCCAGAGCATGATCGCCAACTCCCTGGCCGTGGCCCAGGCTTTGGCTGATGATGTGGACTCCCACATCATCCCCTTCCAGGATTTCGGGAAAGGCCTGATCAAGAAGTGCAAAACCAGCCCGGACGCCTTCATACAGATCGCCCTGCAGCTTGCCCACTTCAAGGTGGGCTTTCAGCGTTATTACACTCTTGCTGTATCAGTATTCTCAATGAAGCTTCTGTGTATAATACATAAATCATAATTCATGCAGAAATGTTTATTTGCATTTTACAGGACAAAGGAATGTTCTGCTTGACGTATGAGGCATCCATGACTCGTCTTTTCAGAGAGGGCCGGACAGAGACTGTGCGCTCCTGCACCAGTGAGACCTGTGCTTTTGTTAAGGCCATGGTCAACAATGAGCCGGTACGTGTCGTTTGGGCCGTTGGAATCATTTTGGTTTGATCTCTGTATAAATACATCGACAGAGAGGTATATTAAGCAAAGTTATTTTTGGTGTAGGCCCTTTTTATGTTTTAGTACTAGTTTAAATATTCTGGCATGAAAGAACCTTGTTGTTCCCAGTGTTTATAAAGTGGTAAATTTTTAGGAGAAGGACAAGACGTTCTTAAATTTGAATGGAATTTAATAGAACAAGATTTTATTTCCAAGTCATTTTGGAGCATTTTTAATGTACACCATGACATTTTGAACGTGTGTGTGTGTAGGACAAATGTGGATATATCAGGTTTTTTCTGGATTGAACTGAAAAGATAAACAAGCCTTTTATTCCATTCTCACTGTTCTTGTGAGCATGTGGTAGCACAAAGAAACCCTGCAATTTTTTGCCAAGCACATGGTGACATTCACACTTCGTGCACTTTTTGGCAAGCACACACTCTACTAACACTCACAACACCTTTCACCCTTTCACGACACATGATCTGTTCCTGTGCTTTGGAAGGTTGTTAAGCTGTGTGATTTATTTATAAAAACCCCTTTATAACAAACTCGCACTGCTCTGACAGCAAGAGTAGGTCCTTGCTTTTTTTTTTTTTTTTTTTAGTATTTTTTCCTCTTTGTGCTCCCACTACTTAATTTTCTCTGAAACTCTTCTAACATTCACACGGACATATGCATTTTGCAATACACTGATTCCCAAACTTTTTAGACTGAAGCTTATAACACCATGATTGATCACTTAAGTCTGTCCATCACTAAGCAGTATGACAAAACCTATAAACAGCAGAGCAAACGGTGTGTGTCCAGTCATGCATTACTGTATAGACCCTGTGTCATTAGCTTGAAATTAATGAAACATGCTCAAGTCCATAGCACTACCACAAAGCTTTTTTTCTTCGTGTATACTCCTGTTGTACACCTGAGTGAATTGGAAAACTCTGCCAGTGTGAGTGGAATTTGCTGTCTTGTATTGGGTTGGTTACCATGCTAACCATTTGAAAAGGCTAACATTTTGGAACACTCTGGCTTCAGCTTTTCAGCCAGAGCATACATCAAGAGTGCACGCGGAGTGCCTCAAGCTCAGTGCACTGAGTGTCTGAACCTGCATTCTGACAACGCTCTGGATTTACAGATGAACAGACTGTTCTTTGGCACTCTGAGAGCAAATTTACAAACACATAAAGACTTTTTTGGCAAAACGTCAGCCACAAGGACTTTAATCATTACATATCATCCAATGTAGGGAGTGAGTTATTGTACAAGATAAAGTGTATTATATTGTAACAGCTGCCCACCTCTGTGGCGTCCAGATGGGAATCATGGATTTATGGGATTCAGAAATTGTTCCTGATGCTGTGAATAGGTTTGCGATGGAAGCTAGGAATCAGTCATAATACAAAGCAGTAGAAAGAGAAAGGAGTAACAGCAGAACGCCATCTTTGATTAAAACAATAGTAAAATATATCTACGTTTAGGTATTGGAAAGAGATTATTCTGGGCCCAATTGTCCCCTTTTAAAACTTTGTTTAGACAGTGAGTGATAACTGATTTTCTTTTGCAATGACTTATCAAACATTTACCTGTCAAGGTGGCATTCTTGTATAATCCACAAATCACTGACCCCTCTCTCTTGATTCTTATTCCTCAGAGAGAAAAGAAACTGATGCTGCTGAAGCAGGCAGCTGAGAAACACCAGCAGTTATACCGTTTAGCTATGACGGGGAAAGGAATCGACCGCCACCTCTTCTGCCTCTATGTGGTTTCGAAGTACTTGGGACAGGATTCCCCCTTCCTTCAAGAGGTAGGCTGATACTGGAGATGACCAAATATGAGTTTTACGAAATAAGGATGTGTCAGTTTAAGAATCCTGACAAGGCAAATACATCAATATTTATCAAATATAGAAAGTGGGACTGTATTTGCCAGCGTTAGCAGTAAAACATTGAAAAGATTGTTTCATCTAGGTTTGTAAATGCAGTAGAATGTCTACCAATGAAAGGCTGTATCCCAGCGACAAGAACATTTAGGACATTGGTGATATAACGTAGTAAAGCAGGAGACGTGTAACATGTTTGTACAGGTTCTGTCAGAGCCGTGGAGGCTGTCCACCAGTCAGACTCCACTGCAGCAGATGGAGCTTTTTGACCTGGTGAAGCACCCTGAGCTCGTCTCCAGTGGTGGAGGCTTTGGGCCGGTGAGTTCAAGATACCAGACAAATTTATGTTCAACTGGGGCTGGTTTTGACCTCAAAAATTGCACACTGAGACCGTTTTTAATTTCCCAATGTAGAAGTAGAATGCATTTAAATTGGCTGCCATTGGGTTTTATGTCAATGTGGGGAAAATGCTTAAGCTTAGGTTATATATTTTACTGTGTTTAATTCAACCACAGCTTAGAAAACCTGTTTTTTATTTATTTGAACAGCCAAAGCCATAAGAAATTTCTGTATTTCTGTTGTCAGCAGTGTATTAGATTTTTTATTTATTTTTTGAACAGGTGGCTGATGATGGGTATGGTGTGGCCTACATTATTGTGGGCGAGAACCTCATTAACTTTCACATCTCCTGCAAGCACTCCAGTCCAGAAACTGTGAGTATACACACATCTATACATATTCATACTATCAGAAGGGAAATATTTGACTGGTGAAAAATCTCTTTTATGTTTATCCTTTTTCCTCTCTCTCTCTCTCTTTCCTCAGGACTCTCATCGCTTTGGCAACCACATCAGACAGGCAATGCTCGACATGTTGGGCTTGTTTCAGCTGGACCTGAAGACTCTGAAGTGAAAAGGCAACTGCTCTCATCTACTTTCATTTCATTTTGATTTCTGTTGTTGTTAAGATTTAGACTGAAATATAAGTATTTCTAGTTGAAGGATTTGAAATATTTAATGATGGAAGCATGAATTCTCTCTGAGAACTTGTTAAACATGCTGTTGCCTTAAGGAGAGTCTGCATTGACCAGCTGAAACGGAAAGGAAAGCACAGAGCTTGTGTAAAGGAACCGAATCAGCCAGAGTGCTTAAACATGATTCTCCGTACTTAGTTGTAGATGTATTTAACTTAGAATGATACTGAGTATATATTTAAAACAACACCGAACACTCATCTGATATTCTAGCTTACATTTCAGGTTGAAATTACCTTCTGACCATGCCTGAGTGAAAAAGTAAGCTAATGTATTCATTTTACCCAGCCTTTACACAGCTACAGTCTTAATGTGGTTGATGCCATCTTTGTGGTGAAGCTTGTTTGAAGTGTTACCCAGCACTGGTGTGATTCCAGCTGAAACCTTGCTAGCCTTACTGGCTTACGGATCTACTGCTCTAGTGTACACATCATGCGCTGTAACTCCAGTGGTGGATGATGTAGTGTACAGTGCTTTGAATGACTAAGCATTATTATTTTCGTTTTTGATTGAAACAGACATGATGAATTTTTTTTTTCAGCTTTGCCGTAAGGAATGACAGCAGTGTTGCTTCGAAGAATTATTAATAAGAAGAATTAATAGTTTGTTTGTTTGTTTGTTTTTGTCTCTGACCTGTTAACTACAGGCTCCAAATGTTGGTGTACATTTTATTTTATGACATTTTTCTTAGAAAATAATTTTAACTTTGAAAAGGTTTAATCCAGTCAGACTATTTATTTTCTATTCCCATCATGCAGTTCGTTCGTTTGTATGTTGTGCCTGTTGCCAGTTCAAAGATTATGATTATGTATTACAACGGTGAATGATCGTAATGCTCAAATACCTAAATTAAACCGAAACATTTTCCCTGATTATTGTGCAAAACTGAATTATTTACAACTTTTTCAAGATATAAAAAATACAATCTAATTTATGTACATACGATGCATAAAACAAAAGCATTGTGTTTGCATTACCCATCTTCAAGGAAGTGGATCTTGAGGAAGATCTTATGCTAAACGCTTAAGTAGTGGCTAAAACATCAGGACTGTATCTGTAGGAAGACTGCCACTTTTTCCAGTTCAACAGGATAATTGTGTAGAAGGGTCCCACCATCAAAAACCTGGCCATTCCACCAGTCTCTCCACTGTATTCCAGATCCTGGCAAGTAAATGTTCCGTTTAACTGCTCCCTGGTCAGTTACAGGTGCCACCAGGACCTAGACCATTTTAAGAAATATAGTCAGGACTTAAGAGTTGTAACTCTAGCTTCCAATTCCTGTGATCATTTTTTTCCTTCCAGTTTTCTTCATGTTTTTCAGTCCTACAGAGAGTGAAAACCATGAAAGTGGTGCCTATATGGTACCTATGTAAGCATATCTTTTAGGGGGCGTTCAAACTCCAGTGTCGTGGTAACAGCCCTCTTTGGAAGGCAGTATCTGCTACGTACCTCAGATCCAATAAGGAATTCATCATCGATAGTAAATGTGATGGGGTCTTCTGGACTGATCCACCAAAGTGGCCTGTAAATTGGATTTCTTGTTTCTTTCCATTCATGAGCATACTGCAGTATATGAGGAACCACAAAGTCATGGTGCAGTGAGAGGTAAGACTTTGTGAGGTTCAAAATCTAACAGATAAAAGAAAGAAGACAGGAAATGCGTTATTTGTATCACGTTTATTAGGACGTTAAGTATTCCATGAAGGGTTTTCTTTTTATTTTGACTTTGATTTCTATTATACGTACCCAGTAATCACTAAAACTCCATGGCGGTGTCTGAAAGGATACGACTGGAAGAAAAGAGGCAATTTCTAGCCAGCGGATAAATAGTTCTTTATCATTGATCGGGTCGTCCCCCTGTGAACCGCCTGCATACAATAAAAAGACCAAATGTTAAAAGCAGCCTATAAATTTAACCGGTAGGGTTATAAAAACGCCATCAACTCTGAGACTTGCCAATGGCATCAGAAATGAAGAAATTAAATCCAAGAATACTGTAGTGGAGGATCGACGGAATGATGCCTTTAATTCCTGTGTAGCTCCAGCTGCCTTGAAGTGGTGACATCATTACAAACAATGGTACATCACTGGTCCTGACAAAGCAGAAACATACATCGTGAGTTTCAAAGGCCGCCAGATTTACAAGAGCAGTCCTCAATGTCTTCGTACCTCGACCCTGAGGTCAATATGGCTGTCCTTCCAATCCTCATAGCAAGGCCAGCCAAAAGTCTGATGTACTCTTGCCTAACCTGAACCTCTGGAATACCATCAGAGAAGCTCCACTCTCCTCCCTCCAGAATGACGTACTCTGCATCCAGCTGGGCAGACCAGTTGCCCACTTGCTCCAAGAACAAGTTGACCACTGCGGGGTTGGAGATATTCAGCTTCACACAGATATCTCCTTTCCATGGACTCATTAAAGGAACCTAGGCAGGAGGCCAGCAGACAGCAGACCTGGCTCAAGTGCATACAGCCAGGAGAACTGAATGATTGACAGTGTACAGTATATATGTCTACATTTATACCTATAATGTTACAGACATATGTATTTACAGCTGTATGCACTGTCAGCTTCTGGTGGCTAGCAAGGACCAAATACTAGGAAAACTCGCTAATCCAGACTGTCCAAAAATAATATTAAATTATGAAATATGACCACCTTCATTTCTATCCGCTTACCACATGCCCCTGTGTGGTGGTTAGCCGGCTGAGCCAGAAGGCCTCATTTCCTTCCTGCAGAGACACCTGAAACTGCTGGTTATTCACACTGACGTATGGCGTAAAAGTGACAGATATGTTGAGGTGTCTAATGAGTGGAAGGTTCCCGTTCTTTCCAAGGGCATGGTGTTGACCCTGAGGAGACATATGTATAGGTATAGGTTTGTTTAGATTGCTTATATGCAAATGATAAATGAATATGTGATTTACACAAACACAAGAAACCAGTTCAAGTAAAACTTTACAATCTTTGGACTAAGTCTTGAGAAGTGAATCTGTTTGAAATCTGAACGAGTGACTTCAGAGATGGCACGGAAAAGCGATGATGTGGGTGAGTGTTGTGTAACAGCTGCCCAGTTCTGGCTGCTGTCCTGAACAGTGTAAGATTCATGGGGTCACACTGGAGCTAAGTAACGCCGAGAGTAAGGCAGGCCTTGGGTATTTCGAGAAGCAGAGAGCCACAACTTCCCACTCTTCTCAGTCCACTCTATGACTAAATAAATATCCCCTTCAATATTAAGTTATGAACTTTATGGCTTATGGGCAGCACGGTGGCACAGCAGGTAGTGTCGCAGTCACACAGCTCCAGGGTTCGATTCCTGCTCCGGGTGACTGTCTGTGAGGAGTTGGTGTGTTCTCCCTGTGTCTGCGTGGGTGTCCTCCGGGTGACTGTCTGTGAGGAGTTGGTGTGTTCTCCCTGTGTCTGCGTGGGTTTCCTCCGGGTGCTCCGGTTTCCTCCCACAGTCCAAAAACACACGTTGGTAGGTGGATTGGCGACTCAAAAGTGTCCGTAGGTGTGAATGTGAGTGTGTGTCTGTGTTGTCCTGTGAAGGACTGGCGCCCCCTCCAGGGTGTATTCCTGCCTTGCGCCCAAAGATTCCAGGTAGGCTCTGGACCCACCGCGACCCTGAATTGGATAAGGGTTACAGATGATGAATATTAATTATGGCTTACTCTCCATGAACTCTGAATGAGTAACTTCTATGAATCCGATATGTAAAGCATGTATTGCAATGGTAGTAGATGGACATCTTTACACTGCAATTTGGACAATAACTGACCACATTCAGGAGCAGAGAGGTGGAATGTTCATTCAGCATGATTATGCCCTCATTGAGGCGGTGCCTCTTTAGCCGGTTGGCGAACGTCCTCAGCTCTTTCTCCAGCTTTTCCCCAGACTTCACATTCACAACCAGCTTCCATAGGGGGGATCTGAAATGATCAGAGCTTAATCGAGTTTGACTCATCACTAACAGGCAGCTAAGAATAAAGGTACATATTAATATGTTTTTATTTTCACATTATATTACATTTCTGAGTATAAACCAGTCTGGTGAAATATCTGCACGGCAGCTTTGTTGATATTGTGTGTCTCTAGTTTCAGCAAGTAGCTCACATCCTCCTTATGTATCAGATATGTAAAAAGAGACTGAACAGCCGGTGTGAGATATTACATATCAAAAAGCAGGTGTGTTAGCTCATGTCAGTGTAGTGCAAATTAATATCACATTAAACCTGCATGGTAGAGATGCATCTTTCTCAAAGAACTGTGTATACCTTAGGATGGCCATGTTGGGCAGCTGTGGTGGGTGAGGGCTGCGTCCTTGGGCTATTTTGTGATGAACAGCTCTAAGATTTTGACCCACACACACCCTGTATTTTAGAGGCTGAGCGGCCCGTGTGCGCTGTGGCTGGACGCACAGGTGTGCGTTGTTGTTTATGCCAACATTCAGGGGCACATCTGGAGACAGTAGCACAGCAACACCTGTCAAATACAAAGCTTTCAATACTAAATTCTGTTCCGATAGCAGAGCTTATGCACTTATGTCTTCATACACTCATTATACAGAGCACACATCTTGTCCATTGTTTATACTGTAAATATATGCTTAAAATATTTATAATAAAATGTATGTATGAGTGAACACACATGCTCACAGCCCAGGGTACTCAAATGTTTTGCAAGTTAACTTGGGCTTAGAAAGCCATTAAAATATCATCTCGACTGAATAAGTGAATGGCATGTGTTACTATGCTATGCCAGCAACCCCCAACAATGGAGCGCCATAAATAAATCATTATTCAAATAGCTTGTCTCATGTCTGTGTGGGGAGGCTTTTTTAAGCCTGCTATGTGTATGCATGCGATCCTGTGTGTGCAATTATTTATTTATTTATTTATTTATTTATTTACATGTCTGAATGATCCTAACCTGTTGATCCAAAAAATTGGTGATCCAAAACAGAGCCAAACCCAGAGGGATTGTATCTCAAGTCACCAGGAGAGAAGGGCTGCAGTGGAATATTCACAGTGTTTACAGGCCATTTTTGTGCCTGGACACTTGCTCCACCATACCAGAAGATATTCTCCATCGAAAAACAATGCTGAAAAAAATGATATGTTTATATGTTAGATACTGAGGACTCTACTTTATATGGAAGGTGTTTTAGAAACTACATATATCAGGTTTTCAACACTTCAATACCGATAATCCATCCATCCATCCATTATCTGTAACCGCTTATCCATTTCAGGGTCACGGTGGGTCCAGAGCCTACATGGAATCATTGGGCACAAGGCAGTCCTTCACAGGGCAACACACACACAAACACACACACACACACACATTCATTCACACACTCACACCTTTTGAGTCACCAATCAACCTACCAACATGTGTTTTTGGACTGTGGGAGGAAACCGGAGCACCCAGAGGAAACCCACGCGGACACGGAGTACACACCACACTCCTCACAGACAGTCACCCGGAGGAAACCCACGCAGACACAGAGAATACACCACACTCCTCACAGACAGTCACCCGGAGGAAACCCACGCAGACACAGGAAGAACACACCACACTCCTCACAGACAGTCACCCGGAGGAAACCCACGCAGACACAGGGAGAACACACCACACTCCTCACAGACAGTCACCCGGAGGAAACCCACGCAGACACAGGGAGAACACACCACACTCCTGACAGACAGTCACTCGGAGGAAACCCACACAGACACGGGGAGAACACATCACACTCCTCACAGACAGTCGCCCGGAGGAAACTCATGCAGGCACAGAGAGAACACACCACACTCCTCACAGACAGTCACCCGGAGGTAACCCACACAGACACAGAGAGAACACACCACACTCCTCACAGACAGTCACCCGGAGGAAACCCACACAGACACAGAGAGAACACACCACACTCCTCACAGACAGTCACCCGAAGCGGGAATCGAAACCCACAACCTCCAGGTCCCTGGAGCTGTGTGACTGCGACACCTACCTGCTGCACCACCGTGCCGCCCAGTACTGACTATCATTTCTGATATTTCAGGGATGAAATTAAGGAGGCTGGTGCTATTTTAAGGATGAAGATAATTTGCTATACTCCAATCGCTAAACCATTTCCACTATAGCTTTGCCTAATACTTTTGACTGATTTACTAGCCCTGACATTCTCACTGCAGGTTGTTTTGAAGTGTCCTTGACTTGATTGCGATTGGCTGAGAGGCATGTCAGCGATACACTTCGTCAAATTCCAAAACTTACCCTCAAATCAACATGACAGTGCAGGGGCGTCCATGTTATGTTGTAGCACTCTAGGTGGGACGTCTCATCCAGCTCCAAAGAGATCATCACTTCCAGCTGTCCATTCCATTCAGAGCAGAAAGTGCTCGAGTTGAGCCAGCAGCGATTCCTCACAAAATGTACCTGCAGATCAGGGTCTCCTATGTGTCCAACAGAAACTTCCACCACAGTTTTGTTCTCAGAAAGAGTCTGGAAAAATAGCGAATGCTTCTTGGACTCCCAGAAAAGGCCAGTGAAGCGGCCCTGGAGAACCCAGTGCTTGTGGGGCTGATCCGCCACCTGCCAGTAGATTAAACCAATGGCCATAACCAACAAGAGTCCAATAGCAATGCAGGCGGCTGTTCCCTTCCACTGGTCGGATTCTGTTCTGACCTCCGTGTCCCAGGACACTCCGGGGTAAGGGCATGGCTTCCTGGCCCAGGCATTAATCACATGGTTGGAAAAGACAAGGAACAAAACCATTACTGCCGTTGCTGTGTTTGCTGCAACAACATTTTTTTTTTTTAAATAGCATTTGATGTAAAAAGAGACTCACCACATGCTGCAGGGATCTGTGCGCACTGATGAATAGACTGTATTCTAGGCTCTTCCCACGAGAGGCATGCGGATCTGCTGCTTTACTCTGAGGCTGAAGGCCCACATCGTGACAGGCAATGACCCTGCAAGCTGGCACTGACCCAGAAGCCACGTGACCTCAGAAGCCCTTTTTCCATCTGCTAACCAATCACGACAAGAAAGATTGAGTGTGAACTCTTGCACATATCATTAGTACTAGGTAGTTTTACTACCTACAATACAGGACTCCTGAAAACCACACAAGAACTGGTAGACTACCAAACAACTCATAAACTATGGGTCTAAAAGTATGTGTAACTGTCAGTAAGCTGTTACTGGAACAAGGACACACATTGTAAATGATGCAAACCCCTGAATAGCACCTGTTGTGGAGCATTCCCTAATGTTTGCATACAATATAGAAGACAGTTAGCCAGTCAAATAAAAGACGTTGATGTTTGGTTATAGTCAACTCTGATGACATTTATCAGCTACATGCTGAAATGTGATTCAAAAGGTGGTTGATGAACATTGTTTTCAACTTTTCGAATGATGTGGGATAGGAGAAGATCCAAAGCCATGTAATAAATTATACTTGATTTGCGTAAAACCAGTCTGGTGCACCTGCCCATAAGGAAAACCTCCAGGCCCGATGCCTAGGCCAAAGCAAACACCTGACCAAGGAATGGTGCAGGAAGAAAGAGGCTATATGAGACCACCCAGATCTCTCTCTCTCACACACACACACACTCACACATACCTTCCCCTCCTCGAGCTCTACCTTAGCCTGCTGGAGACCTACAGCCCTTGCCAGGAACAGGGACATGGGATCAGCTTCTAGGAATTCCCCCTCTCAGCGCCTCCTCTAATCAACCACAGAGATCATGTATCTAATGGCCTAGGAGTCATCAGAAGACTTTTAATTCTTTTTTGTGATTTAAAAGAGGTTGAATTAGTAATTTCAGACACTTATATATGTGTGCGCATAATTGAACACCTGTGTCCACTTTAAAACCTCCACAGAACACTAAATGAAATGAGAAACACTGAAACATTTACAACTGAGCTTAGAAACACCTTGCACAATAATTAATGTTGGGGTAAGGCCCCCTAGTGTTGGGCTTCAGAGCAGTGAAAGCTCATTCTCTGGAATGGAGTGTTTTTTTGTGATCTACAACAAATCATCTAACATGACCTGACCTCAGTTTTTTGGGCTGATGGCAATCAAATCTTCACAGCTGCCTACGTCTGGTATAAGAACTTCCCAAATGAGCAGAGGCTGTTAGTGCGGCAAAAGGGGGACAAACGCCCTATTCATAGGCCCTCCCTGTTCATGTGACCTTTGGTCATATAGCGTAGGTGAGTTGTGGGACTGACACCGAATTGTGCTTTTCTGTTTACTTTTCCTATGAGTAAACTAAGCAAGCTGTTTCTGGCCTAATACTGACCTAATGTTATTGTCAGTGTTGTAAAATTCTGTGAAAGATTGAGTGGTAGTGGGCCATATGGAAAGGAAGGTCTTCATTTACAGAGTGTTAAACTGGCTGTCATTCCACTCTATAAATAACCACCTGACTGCTTTCTGGCCTGCAGCAGAGTCGTAGACCGTGGGAACATAAAACAGAACACAACATAAGAAAAGATCTCTGTCGTTCTGCTGCTCGTTCTTGACATTGTACAAATCTTTCCTAATGATTTATTCGGTTTACACTTATCTGCACCTACAGATGCTAGCAATTTAACGTGTGATCGGAAAGGCAGGATACGTCAAAAACTTCACAATACACTGGGGCTGTAATTACTTTTATACGTATGCCACAGTTTCAACGATTGAGGTTATCGCTAGAGCTGAATTTTTATTTCTAGAACGTTATCAGCAACAATGCCTTAATAACTTTTAATTTAGCATCTGGGGCGGAACGGTGGCGCAGCAGGTTAGTGTCGCAGTCACACAGCTCCAGGGACCTGGAGGTTGTGGGTTCCCGTCCCGCTCCGGGTGACTGTCTGTGAGGAGTGTGGTGTGTTCTCCGTGTCTGCGTGGGTTTCCTCCAGGTGACTGTCTGTGAGGAGTGTGGTGTGTTCTCCCTGTGTCTGTGTGGCTTTCCTCCAGGTGACTGTCTGTGAGGAGTGTGGTGTGTTCTCCCTGTGTCTGTGTGGCTTTCCTCCAGGTGACTGTCTGTGAGGAGGGTGGTGTGTTCTCCCTGTGTCTGCGTGGGTTTCCTCCGGGTGACTGTCTGTGAGGAGTGTGGTGTGTTCTCTCTGTGTCCGCATGGGTTTCCTCCAAGTGACTGTCTGTGAGGAGTTGGTGTGTTCTCCCTGTGTCCGCTTTGAGTTTCCTCTGGGTGCTCCGGTTTCCCCCCAAAGTCCAAAAACACATGTTGGTAGGTGGATTGGCGACACAAAGTGTCCATAAGTGTGAGTGTGTGAGTGAATGTGTGAGTGTGTGTGTTGCCCTGTGAAGTACTGGCGCCCCCTCCAGGGTGTATTCCCGCCTTGCGCCCAATGATTCCAGGTAGGCTCTGGACCCACCGTGACCCTGAATTTAGCATCTGTATAACAGTAAACTGGATACAATGTTACAGACAATGAACGAACAACACAGTAAGACCCAGTAGAGGCAACAAAAAACTGCTCTGTGTACAGCACAACCTCAACATCATATTCTTTTCACCATTAATCCATTTCAGGGTCATGGTAGCAGCAGGATAACAACCACAACTGACACTCCACACTCAGCGCACAAAATTAAAGCCAGATCTTCTTTGATATAAACACAGTTCTGGGCGTGTGCATGAATGACCTGAATATGACATGGCTTAGTATGTATTTCTGCTGAGCACAGATTCTTCAGGGAATCTGCAATTTATATAAAAGAACAGGTGCGTGCAGTGAACACCCAGGCGAATACTGCAGTGTTTTATAAACAGACTGCTAGGGAAGTGAATTGGAGGTGTGTGACTTGAGAAAGAGATGTTTTAGGCAAAATATTTCTGTGTAATACAGGGTCAAGATTCTTGTAATCCTTTGGATTTACAATGAAGCTTTCATTACAGAGAATTGAGAAAATTCCTCCTATCAATACGGCCACTTTTCTTAGTTTCCCCTTGTCTCATTAACAACAGATATTAATCTTATATTGAAAGGCATGTTTTAGGGGGAGGTGGCACGGTGGCGCAGCAGGTAGTGTCGCAGTCACACAGCTCCAGGGGCCTGGAGGTTGTGGGTTCGATTCCCGCTCCGGGTGACTGTCTGTGAGGAGTTGGTGTGTTCTCCCCGTGTCCGCGTGGGTTTCCTCCGGGTGCTCCGGTTACCTCCCACAGTCAAAAACACACGTTGGTAGGTGGATTGGCGACTCGAAAGTGTCCGTAGGTGGTGAGTGTGTGAGTGAATGTGTGTGTGTCTGTGTTGCCCTGTGAAGGACTGGCGTCCCCTCCAGGGTGTATTCCCGCCTTGCGCCCAATGATTCCAGGTAGGCTTTGGACCCCCCGCGACCCTAAAATTGGATAAGCGGTTACAGATAATGGATGGATGGATGGATGTTTTAGGGGTAACTGGTCAATGAGGGCAATATATAAAGAAAGAAGCAGTAAAGTAAGCACCATATAATGGTAAATGGACACGAATGGGGAATTGTATTGTAGTGCAATTCACAATTTAAGCACTAGAGAGTGACAGAGTGCAACTGCCACAGGGATGAACCTCATGCCAAAGAAATATGCCATTTTAATTTAGCATGTATAATATCACCTGCATCACATTACTCCTAATCACATGCATTCTTCTACGATGAACGATCATGCGACACTAAGATATTGACAGTGCAAACACTTCTGCCAAATAGGAAGGGCCAGTGCAGTCTGGTTGCCACCGGCAGGGCCCAGGGTTGTGGACAGTGGGTGGTGGAAGGGGGAGTGGGATGGGCTTGGGTAGTGAGTGGTGGTGTGGAATGGGAGAGTCTGGCTTTAGCTGCATCCCACAGCCTCACTCTGGAGCTTCAGTGAGGAGCATGTTGAGACATGTTCCTTGCTCAGTTAATTATAGGAGTGTTCATATTGAATCGTATTTCACAGAATCAAACCAGTCCCGGTATCGAATATACACGTCAAGCCTTTACATGTAATTACACAGATAATACATATTCGTTAACAGGAAGAATTTGCTTTGGAGGTCATTGATTTTTAACCCTTTCGGCTTCACAGACATGGGCATTCTTAGGCACAGTACACACTGGCCTTATTTTAGCACTGAAAACAGTGCAGTACAGCAACACAGGTCTAAATGACTTAATGCCATGGTCAATGGAACCAGAGATCGCTACACAGGACGACTGATCCTTAGAATGTGTCTCTTAAGTGTATCATAATACATTTTCACAGGAATCAGGCAATGCCTACATGACTATATCTTTAACAATAATTAGCCTTGACATAGCTTTTAAGGGCAATCAATGCCCCATCTTTGTTTACAATTTGATATGTATCTCCAGAACTAAGCATTTCCCATGAAACCGTTCTTTATTATTTTATTTACATTAATAATTGAATTACACCAACATTTTGAGGAAATAATAATCCTTAGGAATATGAGGCATTACAGGTCTGTGAAGATTAAGGGGTTAATATAGGTTACAGAGAGTTACACAATCATATGTTTGTTTAGAAAAGTCAATTATGAAACTGGTATTTTCCAACAAGGCAAAATAAAGATCTCCAACAAGGATAGAATTCAATGTACCACTCTTTTACCTACACCTTTCCCACTTTCCAAATACCATGAAATGTTCTTTAAAATTCATTTCGTGCCAGAGGCAGGGGGCTGAAATGGACCCAGCTAGCCATAGGCTACAAAACACGAGAATCGTATCGAATACACGCAGGTCATACACATACACAGACGAAATAAGTATTTCTATCTTTGGGGCTCTTTTTTTATTAAAAATGATGTTGTAGCTGAAAAATGCTCAATCAAAACGTTAACCCTAAGCTACCTTTAAGAACCAGATATTCCTTTTTTTTTATTAGAAACAATGCTAGAACGTCTGTCATCCTGGGGACACGATATTCCCACAGAGACCTAAAAAACACGATCACTCACACAGAGAGCCATCGTCAGTCAGTGCCTGTGACAGTGAAATTTCAGTCTTGTGTGTGTTTGCATACGTTGGAATGCGTCTGCAACCCCCTTTTGTTATGGTGAGAAGCAAGAATGCAGTTTACCCTCAATTAAAATTCCTTTTGTTGACCTCTTGCCCAAAGGTAGTCTAAAGCAGAAGCCGTTTGACTAAGAATGCAGAACACTTATGTGATGTAGTTTTTGTTGTTGCCAGAACAGTTACGCTATTGATCCTTTGAATTCATAGTGATGCTGTGCCTACGGAGACGCAGCCTGTGCTTTCATATTAAAACTAGCACTGACCACTGCGCTTCCAGTGGCTACTCTCTCTACAACACAAGCCCCTGGGGGTTTAAGGACATAAGAATGTGTCCTGCTCCTATCTGTAAACAACCGATAGTAAGAATGCTAAACACATATTTCCCTTTAAACATGGTTATAGCATGTATATAGGAAAGTACTCAAAGGTATCAACAGGAATGTTTTCCCACAACTCCAAAGTTCAGTCTTAGAAGGTGGTGACATTTTCTGCTTCCTATAAAACAAGTAAACACAAACACACTCAGTGATGTTGAGGTGTGGGCTCTGAGGTGGCAAGTCCACGGTTATAAAAACACCAGCAGTTCCTTTGTATGATTTGCAAATGCTACTGTTTTGTGTGTATTTACTTCTCCCAGTCATGGCTTCTTGATAGTTCATTGTCCTTTCAGACCCATAGTTGTCTTATAAATCTGAACAGAAGCACCCGTGGATTGCTTCTTCTCAATCTAAGGCTTGATTAGATCTTAACTGTGTGGTCTTACAGGGTTGGTAGGAGTCCCATTATTGTTTCACTGCTTTTTCCAATTCCATATTTTCTGGGGACTTGTTCTGAGTATCTTCTAATATCTTCTGTGAAAGAAGAAGTAACATGTATTTAAAAAAAAAGGGGTGGATGGGGGAGGGGGGGTTCTCTTCCTTTTCACAGCACTGTTTTATGATGGGGTGGCTTCAAGGCAGTAAAAGTAAAGTACAGTTAGAGTGGAGTATAATCATGTGAAGCCCTGTTCTGTTCAGAGCGCATACTAGGAAAATCTGACAGCTGGATTGAAAAGTTTTTCCCAAAGCCAACTCTCTCTCTCTCTCTCTCTCTCTCTCTCTCTCTCTTTCTCTCACAAACACACACACACAAAGACATGCGCGGTGGTGGGGGGTGCAAACCCTCGGCCAGTGCGATGAGTGTGGGGGGTGGGCGTATAAAAGTGCCTCTCTTCTTTCAGTCCCCCTGACTGTCCTCTGAACTCTGAGACAGCCCTCAGCATCATCATCGTCACCATCATTACCAGCGCTACAGCTCCATCCCACCTTCATTCAAATGCAGCAGCAGCGCGGAGACTAAGCCCAGCCTTAAAGCGCTGCAGTCCCGGAGTTACTCTCACTCTCTTCACTTACTGAACCAGCGATGGAGGAACAGCCCCGAGCCCAGCTCTCGCTCTGCAGCGCGTGCAGGAGGATCAACAAGCAGAAAGCAACGGTAACCGAGATCGGCCGCGCGCACTCTTTAGTTTGGTGGGGGCTTTGATGTGGTGGCTCCACTGATAGACTTTAACGAATCATAGAAACAACGTGAAAAGTTAGCTGATTCGTGTCATGTCGTCATTTCCTTCGTGTTTTGCATCTTTTTTGACGACACTAACCAAACGTGCGAGTATTTAGTTTGCTTTATTGAAGCACCAATGTTTCTTACATTTCAGCGTAAGTTCAACGACGCGTTGAAATGATCGTGCACGTGCCGTTACTTCTGTTTGTTTGTCATCTTGTACGGCATTGAATGAACGATAGAAGTCTACCCTGCACGTATTGACACCGCAGCGCCTTACCCCAGGGGTGCATCACTCCAGTGAGATACACGTCCCTCAAGTTCCGCGGTGCATCGCTCGTCTCGCACGCGTGATTAATTAAGGGCTCGTTTCCGTGACCCTGCATTGCCTTTAACTAATGATACTGACTGAGTAGTAGACCGTTTATATATCATTTCAATAGCATTCCCGTGCATTAGTTAAGTTGTGCATTGCTGCTTGAAGATAGTTTGCTACACTCGGTGATATATTGCACGCCGCGCGCGTGAACTGCTCGTACAGTACGAGATTTACAGGTTTAATAAACAATGTTTGCTGAAAAGAAGAGAGCATGCATTTCGTAGATACACACCGCGTGCTTGGGTGCAGTGGTTTCATTGGCTTAGCTTTTAATTTATTCTAATTATGCGAGCCAAAAATGTGCATGCAGCGGTCGCTTTGTCCTCTCCGGTCGTTCTAGTTGTTTACGCAGTTGTAAGCAAAAGTTTGAACTCTCCGATTGTATGTGAATTTGCTTGTTTTCTTGTATATATGTATATATATATATGTATATATATATATATATATATATATATATATATATATATATATATATAAAAAAACTCAACAATTGTGTTGTCTGTAATGTTAACCACTTTGCAGTAGTTTTTCAAGTATTTCAGATGCATGGCACCTACATAGTGTCATAGTGCATACAGAAAAACGTACATGATTGACTGAAGCTGAAATAACAAAGCAGAAACTGATATAGAGGCACCAGTAAAGGTGCCACCTTCAAAAACTGCCTTAACAAGTTTGGCACCTACCTATATTCTCTAAATAAAGCTTGTAGTCACTTAGTTGTCTTTATATAGTAAAGATATAGTTCTTCACTGTGATAAAAATGATTACAAAACAGATCAAATGCCCTACTGCAGTCTGACAACACTTAATGAACGATACTGGATAAAGATAAATGCCTTTCCTGCATCATCAGTTGTGCATGTTACTGTATGCTTGGTGAACGACAGATCTTCAGTGCACCAAGTTCAGCTTCTCCACAGCAGTGAACCACATTCTGACCCTCAAAACCCTGTTCTGGCTTGCTCTTCTTTTCGCAGATGCCTTCATGGAGCTGTGTTTGGCTCTTTGCGGTGGCAGTGGCACTGAGTTCGTCACCAGCCTCTGCGGAGACGCTGTGTGGAGGAGAACTGGTGGACACTCTGCAGTTCGTGTGTGAAGAAAGTGGCTTTTATTTCAGTAAGTGTTAGCAGCGTTGCGTGCTGAATGGGGGACTGGACATTCCACACACAAAGCAATGTTTTCCACAGCATTAACCCACAGGCTACTGCATTTTAAAACAAGTGCCTACAAGGGCACTGTAAAGTGTAGGCTAACGGCTTGATTTGAGGATTTTTCTACATTCCTTGGGAAAGGTAGAGATAAAAATCAGTGGGCATGAAATTATAGTCATTTACAGCATTGCACTTTAGACTGAGCCTGTGCCTAAGTTGTGGAGAGCTAGTTTTAGTAAATATGCATTCAGAAATGTTTTAGAGAGTAGATGTTTATGGTTCATTTGGAAAAAAACAAATCTTGTGTGTCTTTCCATGTGATCTTATTTGTCTGGGTTCTTATTTCATAGTATTTAGCAGCACAGTGTAGTGTAAACATCTTCCATTTACCTGGGTCCCTCTTTATCAAAATTCTAGGAGAATGCTGATAGAAATGCGCTTACTATAATAAATAGTATTTCAAGGTTTATTATTGATCCCCCCCCCCCCCCTCTCTCACTCACTCTGATCCTATGACATGTTTTATGGAGCAAGAGTTTTCCTCAGTTTGTTTTGGGTTGTTTGATGGCGTTTGGCACCAAAGTTCTAATCAGATTAGCTTCCACCCATTAACCACTACCCCCCACCTCTCTCTCTCTCTCTCTCTCTCTCTCTCTCTCTCTCTCTTGCTCTCATTTCTATGAATTGACGATGGACTTCCCCCTCTTGTGCTTCTCCTGTTGTTCTTTTGCTTTTATCTCTGTTCAGCAGGCAAAGGGCAAGGTTAAAAGATCCGTTTAGCTTAGCTAGTTACACATCCAGAAATGTTCTCGCTCTCTTTCCCTCTCTCTCTCTGTGGACATTTTAAAGAGGTTTTTAAAATGTAAGAATATTTTTATTTCAAGTATCTCTACTAATACTACTACTGAGAAAAATAATATTCAGTAGCAAAAAAAGGTGTTTTTGGTTTTTGCATTTTCTTTCCGCTATAAATAATCTCAGTGACAGTCAGAGAGGTTAGAAGGTGAATTTAGCTGAGTGTGTGTAGTCCAGGGGCACCCCAGTGTTGACGCTCTTCCCCTCTCTCTCTCTTCCCTCAGGCCGGCCCTACAGATCAAACAGCCGCCGACCTCACAAAGGGATAGTGGAGGAATGCTGCTTTCGGAGCTGTGATCTGAGTTTGCTGCAGCAGTATTGTGCGAAGCCGGCTAAGTCACAGCGAGATCTCTCTACAAATTCACCGCAGGTCATCCCAGTGTTACAAACTCTTCACAAGGTGAGAACTGTAGCTTCTCGCCCTCTGATCCCCTGCCTGTCACTGTGATTTCATTACAACATTAAACAAGTACAGGAGAATAGGACATACAGTATTTTCACTGTCACAACAAAACACTACAGTTGTTATTATAATTTATTTTGCATAATTAAAACTATCCCAAAATACTTAGAAAAATATTTCCTATAAATTATATTGAATTATTTTTCATTTTCCTGTAAATGTACTGTTCTGGGGATGCATGGTTTTGCTACAACAACAACAATATGAAGTGATCTATACTAAGCAAGTACTCCAGCTAAAAAACAACTGAGAACTGTATAAAACAACAGAAACCAACAATGTTTGAGCATTTCAAAGATGGTGTTCTGACAGCATAGAGACAGACAGCTCAACAAACACATGGCCGTGGTAACACAATGCCAGTCTATTGGATAGCATTTGGAATGATGTCATTATTCAAAGCACCAAAACAAGTGCCGTGCCACACTGGTGAGTGGTTATGCCATGTGGTCTTGGCATGAAAATATGTTAAGCGCTGGCAAGACTGTAGGCCAGCTGGCCAGGCCCTGAATTTCAAAACAACAAAAACAAATAACTCAACAGCAAAACAATCGAGCTACGCTTCAGAACAGTACATTCACACTGAGTGGGCGTGCGGAGTCACGCACTTAGTGCACCTTCAGGTCAGTGTGCCCCAGACACAGGAGAGCTATTCTTGCAGATTTTCAGAGATTGTTGTTGGTCCATTATAGTCAGTAATAACTGGAATGTGTTGGCTGTACTGGTGCCTGTTGGGACAGAACAAAAAGCAGCTTATGTTTGAGACATGGGTCAAAACACTAGCATCGCTAAATGCTACATGCCACATTTGAGCTAAAGCTACTCCATGAGTAAGAGCATGATTCTGTTGACCCATGAAAGCTTAAGTGGTTTGGAGGAGTGATTAAGGCTGAAAAAAGTGAAGGACAATTAAAATGACGTGAGCTTGCTGAAATGTTCTAGAAAATGGTCTTAGAATGGTCTAGATCAAGACTAAGAGATGGAGATCGAAGGAAATTATAACAGATGAAAGTAAGCTGAAGAACGAGATGGATTTTCTGGTTGTAGCTTGTTATTGAACAGTGGCTTTTAAACCAGTCCAACTATTTTGTATCGGATAAATGACCCTCCAGTTGGCCACAGCACCAGTCTGAAGACCATGTATACACAATGTTCACTAAATCTATAAATCTGTTTAATTTTTCAGGAAAACCCAAAGAAATCTATTAATGTGAGGTTCTCCAAATACGAGGTGTGGCAACAGAAGGCTCAAAGGCTGAGGAGAGGGCTCCCTAACATCCTCCGTGCGCGACAGTTCAGGTGGCAGGCCGAGAATGTCCAAGCCCAGGAGGAAACTGACCTACATCAGCCTCTGATGACCGTGCCCAACAGACACCCACCAATGCTGCCACGCTCTCACAGCCACGTCAGCCACAACTGATCAGTAAGGCCTAGACTTCAGAAAAATGAAAGGGATTATAAGCCCTGGAATTGGTCCCCAGAGGCATTCTTCATGAACCCTGCCATCAAGCATCCAGATGTGGACATTCTGTGTTATCACCCACCAAACCCAACAGAAGAGATGATAGAGCTGAATGTGAGAACGATGGATCAGGCGACTGGAGAGATGAATGACTTACAAACGAGTGGACGTACAGAACTGATACTGAAGAGTCAAGTATGCAATTCTTCATTCCACAAAATCCAACTCCGAGACAAAGACTTGACTATGTCTCGTTTGCACCTGTGATTCAAAGCTTACACTATAGGGAACATTTTTTAAAATCAAAATTAGATTTCTTTATATGCACCTTTTCAGCCAGCCCCCACTTGCGGTGCAATAATGAAGAAAAAAAAAAACATCGGCAGGTTGCACAATGCCACGGACAATGATATTGGCACTATTTGTTTTTCTACAAACTGCTCTATATGATAATTTTATGGTGCTACCTTTGGGAATGGACTCAAAGAAGAGACTGAAAGCAATTTACTCTTGTCATCTTGTTTAACTTTCCGTTTTAGGAAAAGAAAACATGAACAAAACAATGTAAGAGTAGCTTGATTGAGGAATGAGCTAAACTTAAGCTGTGCTCCAACATGTGGGCCATGGAGAATGAAGGTGAAGAGAAGGGCTGTCACATGAGATAGCTTCAAAATAGGAGGAAGACATCAAGGAATACGTACCATTGATAATGACATTTGTGACCGAGTCGAGTTTTGGACTTTGAACGAGAGCAGTTTTAAGATGCCACATACATGTACCATAACATTCCAGTCTAAATCTATTTTTTTCATTGTATCAATTATTCCCTGCCTTTGCCGCATGCATTCAGTACAAAAAAGGAACAATCATTTCAGCAGGAACAGCAATAACGTCTTCTTGCATATCTTCAATGTACAACAGTAGTATTACAGTGCTTTTGCTTGAAATGAAATACTTGAATATGTATAAGTAGTCTCCAGGGACACCATGTCATTGACCTTTATGAGTAGTCTGTTTGAGCAGTTTTCTTGCAAAAATGAGCCGCCAAGCATTTTCCTTGGTTCAAATATAATAATGGCACTGTATAAAGGCATTATTTATTTTGATATAAGCATATGAAAAATGATCCCAATGATAGCACACATCCATAACTGGCAGATTTGTGTTACACTATTGTTTTGTTTGTACTGCTTATGTATGTAGATGCTTTGTACCAAAAAGTCTTCTCTTTTGTAAGTAAAGTCAATGGAATCTTACAAGTGTCTTGGTCTTTTTTTTTTAAAAGAGGTCCAAAATTGCTGTGCATAATACGATGCATAGGCATTGTGATGTTTTGTGTCCACTGTACCACTGTGTTACATCACCTTTCCTTTTAGCAACACTCAGTAAGTGTTTGGGAACTGAGGACACTAATTGTTGAAGCTTTGTAGGTGGAATTGTTTTCCATTCTTGCTTGATGCACAACTTCATATGCTCAACAGTCCCGGGTCTCCGTTGTCATATTTTGTGCTTTTTCATAATGCTCCACACATTTTCAATTTGAGCCAGGTCTGGACTGCAGGCAGGCCAGTCTAGTACCCACACTCTTTTACTACGAAGCCACGCTGTAGTAATATGTGCATACATGAATGTGGCTTGGCATTGTTTTGCTGGAATAAGCAGGGATGTCCCTGAAAAAGACGTTGCTTGGATGGCAGCATATGTTGCTCCAAAACCTGTATGTACTTTTATGTACCTGTATGTATTACTACGAAGCCACGTTGTAGTAATGTGGCTTAGCATTGTCTTGCTGGAATAAGCAGAGATGTCCCTGAAAAAGACGTTGTTTAGATGGCAGCAGATGTTTTGTGCATTTTTGTCGCTGCAATGCTGATCATTTCAAACAGGCATGGACCTGGCTTCCCCCAGGGGAAGGGTAAATGATGGAGAACAGTTGCCGTTCATCTTTTACAGACTACTTTTAACAAAGGGTCAATAGGTCAACTCAGAGGCATGCAGCCTTCATATTAGCGGTGTGCCTTGTGGATGTTTGTTACTCCTGCCCATGCAAGAAATTGATCAGTTAATCGCTATATTTGAGGCAATCAGTGGATATAAATTGTATGTAGCTGTAGTGAACGGGATAATGAACATGCAGAAAAGCTTATCCTCTAAGTTATAATGGTTTACAAATATAAAGTGGCCTGTTCATTTCCACTTTACCTTGTTTTACCCCACCCCTCCTGGCTCTGGCAATTCTACGGGCCCAAACCTGCACTCACTGGTTGTCTTCATACCTTATGAATACTTGAAAAGTCCCAATGCCAGATATTAATTTATCTGTGTTCTTGACTCCTGGGTGTTTATATAAGACTTGGAGATGTTTTGATGTGATTTAAGGACAGGCCGATTTCTGAGGCTTTAGGAACTGTCAGCATTGTGGGGAAAAAAAAAAAAACTAAAGAAAAAACCCCAGAATGATACCTGAAGGCACTGGATGAAAGGAACAGACAAACAAGGGTGTCTTTCTTAGTTAGAAGCATCTCTCATTGCAGATTGTTGTTGGCATCGCCTTTCATCGGCTTTGCTTCCTTCTTGCCCGCAAGTTGTTCTGTGGCGTTGACGTATGTTCCTGTTTACATTAGGAAAATGATTAAAGTAACTGCTTTATAGCTTCTGTTCGCGAGTCTGAAGTGACTTCTTGGATCTGTTCAGTGGCATAAGGCCAAGCTCCTGACTGGAGACAAGTCATTCTGACTGACCTCAGATCTACTGTTCTTTGGCTTTTCTGCACTTGAAATGATGCCACTTCTGATCAGGAAAGAGTTAAAGAAGAACAATCCAAGCCCTGAAGTACAGATTCACACTGACACACTGTAACTGTTAGTCACTCTATTGTGAGAAGCGACGACCGCAACTACTGATGCCCCACTGAGAAAGATATCTGTCACCCGATATGTGGGCTGGGACTAAAAACATGCTCACAAGCCAACAAGTAATGGCTTGAAATAATATGCACATTATGGTTTAACGATAATGATGGCTATATTTTACATATTTTGCAGTAGTTACAAACAACAAAAAGTACCACTGATAAACAACTCCCCAGTGTAGCTACTTACCACTATAGCAACGGAAAGGATGCATTTAGAGAGGAACGAAGGCTGATGACAAAATGAAAGACATACCTTCATTAGTTTTCCTGAGGTTATTTAAACCTGTTGGATCAGGTAAAGCCTGAATCATAGCCCATTCAACAAAGGCATTAGGGAAAATGCCAACAATTTTAATATCAATTATCAAACATGTTACAATTCTGTACAGTCTTATTAGTCATTGGTGGAATATGTATAGAACTGTGTAGAACTGTGTACCAGCCCCTACCTCTGCACAACACAAGTTATGGTCGCAAATTAACCCTTGACGAGGCCACAGTTGTTCACTGAAAACCATTCCAGGTGACGACCTCAGGCTGATTGAAAACAAAGAAACAAAGAAAAACCATTGAATTTCATGTGTGTGTGTGTTTGTGTGTGTGTGTGCATTTGTATACTGCACATATTCATAGTGTATAAGTGAATATTACAATAATATAGAACAAAAATATTACTTTACACCCTTAAAGCACATGCACAAATGTTTGATGAGATCATGAATAAGGCTTGTGCAGGAATGTAGTGAGGAGTATTAGTCAGAAAGATTGGATCAGCACTCCTCACCATCTGGTGATGGGTCGTGACAAGATGTTGTCTGTTAGCATCACTGTACTATTTCTCTGCGATCCAGTTCACTTTGTGATTCCACTCAGAAAACGTGTTTATGAACAGAAAATGTCATGAAGTATGGATTGCAGAGTGATTGACAGTGTGTGTCAGGCTTTTGTTTTATTTGAAGTTCTATGAAAGCAGGCCCTGGCAATATTTGTTGTCTATGGGCAGTAGTAGTAGTCCTCATAAAACATGAGTTTTATCGGTTTTGAGTTTTTTTTATAGATAAGGGTATGTCATACAGTGCCAAAGCCCACATGGAAATATCTGAAATAACTTAACAGCCAAACACGGCTGGAGGCAAATGCATAACGATTTAGGTATGTAGCTTGCACAATGCTAACTTGGCAGCTATGAGGTACTACTGCTAACTAGCTACCTGTGGCTCCAGTACAAAGCTAAAGAAGAAAATGTGTGTCTCCTGTGACATTTCAGCTATGGGAACAATAGGGTACAACTGGAGGGACAGTCCATTGCTCAAAATGGGCACATTGATGACTCATTATGCTGATTCTCCCATAATTCCTTAAGTGAAACTACAGTAGAGAAAAGAAGTGATAGTCCAAATAGAGTGATGGAGATTCTTGTTCTTAGTTCTCTTTCAGGTAAACATGAGTGTAATTATCTCAGCAATCTGAGAACAGCTGATTTGTTAATTATGTTTCTGGGCTCCCCCTCCAATTGCAGAGTGTATTTCATTTTCACTGCACCCTCCTGAAATCAAGGGGAGGGGAGGGGTTTTCCATTTCTGAAATGCTGATCCCAGAGCTGTAATGACAGAGGCTCTGTTCTGCCTTTTACAGGTCAGTGTCTGTAAGCGCTTATCCAGTGCAGGGTCGCAGTGGGTCCGGAGCCTACCCGGAATCGTTTGGCACAGGGCAGGAATACACCCTAGAGGGGGTGCCAGATTCCATAATGAAGGCCATTGTCAGGCTGAGACATAGATCTCTTTATTACTACACCAGGGCAGGTTTATTTACCCCTGTCAGCAGCTTGCATAACCCTATTACGCAAATGGCCAAATTTGCTTTAGCACATGCGTTTCTGCAGCAGGACACTTGTTGTGACAGGGCCAGCTACTCAAGCAGGTCGCGAGGCATGCTGTCATTGTTGCTTTTCAGTACGAAAAGTGTGTGAGAGCTAAGAAGATTGAGATTTATAAAAACAGCCTGTGAGGCTGTGAAAATGTTGCTAGATTAACTCTGGGAGGTTCAATATTTTATACTGGGGAACAAGCAAATGTAAAATATATAATAAGCCATAACGTTGCACACACTGCATTTTGTGTTTTATTTTTCAAGCAACGTGTTAAATTCATGAGCTGAAATATAAGTGGATTATTAGAGTGAAGATATGTGTTCTCACTTTTTTGGAGCAAAATGTGCAGGACCACTGCTCTAGTTTATTTGGATCTCAAAGGTTTTCCACAAATCTGAATCTCTCTTGAAGTCGAGCTTAAACAGTAGTAGGAGAGGGACAGGTTTTTTTCAATTGGACGACTCACGCGTTAGGCTTAAGCTAACCCTCAAGTTCTGCTTTGTGGTATAACTCTGTGAACTGTGTAGTAATCCAGGATAATGACTGACCTGGAAAACCAAATGCCATGTTTGGAATGGTTAACTGTGTTCCTAAGAATGTGTCTAGAAACACACTAGGCTATATAAGTGAAAGCATGTAAGTAGGTAAGCACCATATCATGTTTGCTTGTTTAACAGGTTGTGATTCTTATTCACCAGCTCTCTGCAAGGGTGGGTTCCCTGGAAATGAACTGGATTTGGTTTCTAATTTCTGCTTTAATAGAAATAAATAAAATGCAGTTGCATCTTCCATGATACATTCTACTTCCAGTTGTTTCATTTATACCCTCCTCAATAAGTAAAAGTCGTTCAGTCCTCAATATTTTACAATGTCTGTGTCCTTCACTCCCTTATATCTTCCATAATTCCGTGTGTCAGCATGGTCAGCAGTACTCATCAGAAGAAAGCGGCAGAGTTGCGGTGGACAGAGGTAAGATTTATACAAATATTTGTCTTAATTTATTACATTCATTCATTATTTGTTTTCTATGATGGGGAGTGCAAACAAAGGAAAGGCTACTTCTGACCCATTTTTTAAAGGAAATATGACCTAGTAACAGAAGGTAGCTAGCTAACTAGCAATTAGCTATATCTGCAGGTCTTTGTTGTACACATGAAGGGATAAAGACACAGAAGATTGGGTTAATTTCAAAATAAATGCTGGACTTTTTCATGAGAACAATCTTGTAAATTACTTTACTAGAAAACAGTACCCAACAGCAGGCTTTAACAAGAGTGACATAAGCCAAATACATGCACACTACTCCACCTGCACCCAAAATTTGGCAATCCCAGCTGGTATATAAAAAGAAATTAAAAGTCTCTTCCCCAAGGGTGTTAAACTCTAATACTTGGGACTACATATCATATAAATATATATATTTTAAGTGCATACAATTTTTAAAAAAATTCTAAAAAAGTAGTAATAGTGCTGGAAGTGGTGGAGCTGTAGCCATATTGTCCTTAACATTTTTGTGTTTAGTAAGATCACCTAAAATGGACTTATTGCATTAATTTATTTGAATAATCTGACAATGCAGACATTTTAAAATGTACCCTTGTACAACCCCAATTCTAATAAAGTTGGTACATTGTGTAAAACATAAATAAAAACAGAATGATTTGCAAATCCTTTTCAACCTATGTTCAATTGAATACACTACAAAGACATTTAATGTTCAAACTGATAAACTTTATTGTTTATTTGTTGTTTTTTTTCCCCAAATATTCACTCATTTAGAATTTGAGGCCTACAACACGTTCCAAAAAAGTTGAGACAGGGGAAGGTTTACCACTGTGTTATAGCACCCTTCCTTTTAACAACACTGAGTAAGCGTTTGGGAACAGAGGACACTAATTGTTGAAGGTTGTAGGTGGAAATCTTTCCCATTCTTGCTTGATGTACAATTTCAGAAGCTTAACAGCCCGGCGTCTCCATTGTCGTATTTTGTGCTTTTTCATAATGCTCCACACATTTTCAATGCGAGCCAGGTCTGGACTGCAGGCAGGCCAGTCTAGTACCCGCACTTTTATACTACGAAGCCACGCTGTAATAATACATGCAGAATGTGGCTTGGCATTGTCTTGCTGGAATAAGCAGGGATGTCCCTGAAAAAAGACGTTGCTTGGATGGCAGCATATGTTGCTCCAAAACCTGTATGTACTTTTCAGCATTAATGATGCCTTCATAGATGTGCAACTTACCCATGCCATGGGCACTAACAAATCCCCATAACATCAGAGATGCTGGCTTTTGAACTTCACACTGATAACAATCCAGACCTTTGACCCAGAGGACACAGCCTCTATGATTTCCAAAAACAATGTGAAATATGGACTCGTCAGACCACAGGACACTTTTCCACTTTATGTCAGTCCATCTCAGATGAGCTTGTGTTGTTGGTATATGGCTTTCGCTTTGCATGTTAGAGTTTTAACTTGCACTAGATGGAGCGACGAACCGTGTTCCCTGACAATGGTTTTCTGAAGTGTTCCTGAGCCCATGGGGTAATATCCGTTACAGAAAGATGTCGGCTTTTAATGCAGTGCCGCTTCCTGCATGAACTCACCTGTTTCCAGTTAACCTGTTCACCTGTGGAATGTTCCAAACAGGTGTTTTTTGTTGCCCCTGTCACAACTCTTTTGTAACGTGTTGCAGGCCTCAAATTCAAAATGAATGAATAATCTTGTATTTGTAGTGTATTCAATTGAATATAGGTTGAAAAGGATTTGCAAATCATCGTATTCTGTTTTTACTTATGTTTTACACAACATCCCACTTTTATTGGAATTGTGGTTGTACTCCATAAAAACTATCTTTAATAAATACAGCTGTAACAGGGGAACATTGGTTCAGGACACATGGAAAAAGGTAGAAAATTGTTATTAAAAAAACAATTAAAGAGAAAGCCTGGCCAAGACGCAAATATCCTTCCTCTCTGTTATGTTTCCCTAGGCTCTCTGCCATTAGCACAAGCCATAGTATGTACTCTATATTCTGGTGCATTTACTTTTTTTTTTACATTTGGCTGGGTTCTTAATCAAGATGAGCACTTTAAGAGGGCTAAAAGTTTCTCTACATCATTCATTCTGATCCTATCTTTTAGATGCTCTTATTTTCATCGCTAGACAACTAGCATTCTGTTGTGTGGAGCGGAAATGCTAGTTTGGTATTTTTGTTTGGTTATCTTTCTTATTTGTTCTTTGTTGTCGTTGTTCTTTGTTATTTAACCTCTAACCTCTAGTGCTGTGAATGGAGAGACTTTGATTAGAAGGAGGAACAAATCTGAAGTGTGTGCCTTCTGTGAAAGATGCAGCACAATATCATAAGGACTCATTTTATCCTATGGTTTTCTGACTTATACTGAGTTATTTTATCTTACAGTGATCTCCAAATTAAAGTGCTAATGCACTGAATATGTTTTTTTTCTCTTCACAATTTTGACTGAGAAGTGGGGAACAGTAGAGATTGTGAAACCCAATGCTGTGCCCCATTTTTACACATGCTTCACACTTCTATGTCTATGACTTTCATGATCACACAAAACATAATGAACACTCCAAAATGGGAACTGGATGTATTTTCCAGTAAAAACTGCTTGTAAAAAGATGACTGATTTAGTAGGCAAAAAATGTTCCGGATAGCTTGTAACTCCCAATAATTGTGCTATATTAAAATAACAGAGTGTTCCCTTCTCCCACACCTTGTTTAAACTGTGTTGTTGCCCGTTTGGCATTTCCCTCCTCATTCCTCAGAAAACAACTTACGTGCTGTCCATGGTCCTGAAAAATGCCTCCACAAGAGATGCTAATGAAAGGTCTCATGGCTGTTGTCTTCCCCTTGGCATGGGGACAAATGTTAAAACATTTCTAATCAATAAATATGTAATCCCATTGTTGTATATCCACAATGGTGTCAGTGATTTTAGACGGCAAAAGCATGAGTGATTGGTATTTGACTCTTGGTATGTTATATCTCTACATGATATATACAGCCATTTTATTTACTATACAAAATTATCCACCCACGTATTTGATGAGCGTCATACAAATATATTTCTGAATACTTGGACTTACAGCAAGATGCATGTGCTTTTCCAATCGTACCATTTAAGCTAAACCTCTCAGATTATTTCATTTCATTATTATTTAGTGGGAAGCAATGGGGCACAACCGGTAGTATCGCAGTCACACTGCTCCAGGGTTCTGGCTTTGTGGGTTCGAACCCTGCTTCAGGTGACTGTCTGTGAGGAGTTTGGTTTGTTTCTCCCTGTGTTCATGTGGGTGTTCTCCAGATGCTCCTGTTTCCTCCAAAACATACATTGGTTGGTGGATTGCCTACTCAAAAGTGTCTATAGGTGTGAGTTTGTGTAACCCCCTTTCAAGGTGTGCTCCTGCCTTGTGCCCAGTGAATCTATAGGCTCTGGACCCACCGTGACCCTGAACTGGATAAGTGGTTACAGACAGTGAACGAATGAATGGTCACTATTCAAACTGCGGCTTTTTAAGAGGTATTAAATGTGTCAGATATCCTTCCCATATCCACCAGTGGTAACAAGGATTTAGAGTCTCATCTGTGATCAACAACTAATCATCAACAGTACCTGAGCACTGAAGCCTTTCCAAAGGGGTATAGGCTATAACTACAGAGAATGCCTTAATAGCCATGATTTCATAGAACATGTTTAATGAGTAGATACCTGCTGGTGTTTTGACCCTTTGTCACTCGTTATTTCTGATGCTGACTAAAATACTGTATTGTTCAAATATTATCAAGGAAATGACATCGCCAAATCCCAGCAGAAAAGAACTCATTGTATTTGCACTGAGTGCGTAGTATATGAGGTAATGATGACAAAATGTGCAGTCTATAAGAAGTACACAGAACAATGAAGAAAAGAAATGGAGTCTATTAAATCCCAGTCATCTGCAGAGGAATGTCTGAAAAGCCTTAGTGGAAGTCTTACTCCCGGTCTTTAAAAAACAGAGCTGAAATATGAGTTGTCCTCCTCACAGTTTGATCTTCCCAAGTTTTGAAGCATAAGCTAACAAAACAAATGCTAATATTGACCTAGACACTTTAAACATCCCAATTCTCAGGCTATTTCCCCTTCAACGTTTTGGCAGGCGTCCCGAGCAATAACCCTAACGTTCTTTGGTTGGTCCCTCAACCCCTGTCCTGCATTAGTCAAAGTTTAACTCAGGCTAAATAGTCTGCGATTAGAGCCAAAGATAAGACACGCAATTTAAACAGTATAAGACCAATGACACTAATGGTGATATGAAACCTGATTTCATTATCTTGTGCAAGAAACGAGTTCTCTGGTGTTTCAGACAGCTGCGCGAAACCAGTTCATGACACCAGTTCAGTTTTCATTTAATATTACTCAAATACTTTCCAACTTATTAAGCTAAACCCAAAACTGTCTGCCATACTGTGGATTCCTTTGTTTCTTTATTTCATTTCAGGTGTCTTCAACCAAGCAAAATCTTGTCAAGAAACTCTTCATTTTCTGACATACGTTTATATGAATTGGGAACTTTGATGAAGGAAATTGTATGAGGTCACTGGTCTCCTGCCATACTCACCAGAGATAATTGACAAGTTATTCCCAAGCGGATCTAGTGAATATAGATTTTGGCCAGATAGACCCAAAACATTTCAGGCACTCACTTTGAGAAGGCTCACTTCTGAGGGCTAAATTTATAACAGTTACAAAACAGAGTAATCAATAGTACATTAGAGAACTATCTGCCGTTCTTCATCCCTGCCAATAGCAACAGAATCAGACAGAACTGTCAGACTCCACCAACGGTGAACTGGAAGGTCACACTCTTCTGGAGAAATGATCTAGTGGGTATCATTATTTTCTACTTTTACTTTTACTTTTACTCCTACGCATCTATATGTTAGTCGTGTTTCATAAATACTTTATATCAGTTTACACACTGCAGTATTTTGGACTAGGTCCTGAATTCATTCATTAATTCATTCATTATCTGTAAGCGCTTATCCAGTTCAGGGTCACGGTGGGTCCAGAGCCTACCTGGAATCATTGGGCGCAAGGCGGGAATACACCCTGGAGGGGGCGCCAGTCCTTCACAGGGCAACACACACACACACACACATTCACTCACACACTCACACCTACGGACACTTTTGAGTCGCCAATCCACCTACCAACGTGTGTTTTTGGACTGTGGGAGGAAACCGGAGCACCCGGAGGAAACCCACGTGGACACAGGGAGAACACACCAACTCCTCACAGACAGTCACCCGGAGGAAACCCACGTGGACACAGGGAGAACACACCAACTCCTCACAGACAGTCACCCGGAGGAAACCCACGCTGACACAGGGAGAACACACCAACTCCTCACAGACAGTCACCCGGAGTGGGAATCAAACCCACAACCTCCAGGCCCCTGGAGCTGTGTGACTGCAACACTACCTGCTGTGCCACCGTGCCGCCCTGGTCCTGAATTTCTTATATTAAACAAAATATCCTCTGTAATTTAATATATTCAAGTCAAAATAGTATGCAACATACTACGGCCAAAGTTTGTGAATGTTTGTTTATCCAGCATTTCTGAAATGAAATCTATTAATAGGTAGTTGGACCTCTATTCTGCTTTTTATTTCCTATTGGTATCTAATGGTTTTCAGCCACGAGAGCATTAGATAAGTTATAAACCACACCAACTCATCACAAAGGTACTAAAAATTGGTCAGTTTTTACAGAGAACACTGCTTTGCAGCTCTGTGCCTGGGTGCTTTAGATGCTTCTGGCTCCAGAGCATGCATTTAATGTCATATGTTCCTGTGGAGATTGAACAAACTGTGTGTGCAAAGAGAAATGTTAGGTTCAGCAATTGATGCACATTAAAGTAGCAGAAATCGCTGCTTATAAGGGTTGCCTATTGGGGTTTTTTTTCAGTTTATGCTAAAAATACATATCAGACACAGGTCATGTTGACTCTGAAGGTGAAAATGTACTTGTTTGGATTGGTACTGTGTTTATCTGGGTACCTCACTGAATGACAGGTATAATACGGAATATTGCAGTGTCTTGAATTGTACAAATAAAGCAATGAAATCTGTAATGAGAACTATCATGACCTTTTCTAGGTAAATGGCTGGGATACATGCTAACAGCCCTGTCGTAGCAGTCAGCTGAAGAGCTTTGATCATTCATAAGAACTTTGACACCAGTTCACATTAGAGAGATTGGCCATGGTGGAAAAAGACAAATTTCGCAATTTTAATGGGCAGATGAATCAGGATATCTTTCTGGGAACACTGCAGTACACAGAACTGAGCAGTGCCGCACAGGCCCGAGTATTTCTGAGTATAACACCACAGTCAGAACACTGAATTTCTATGAAATGGACCAGTTTAATGTGCTGTCAATTTTGAAGATAAAAATAGGTTAAATGTACTCCGTCCTGCCCAAAAAAGGAAGAGTAATTTACACTTGCTTCTTTGTGATGTTTTGTTATAAAACGGCTGCTTCGTGATTTAGTGAATCACAGGACATTAACAGCAACAGGCTGTGACACAGTGCAGTTCATAAATCAGGACCGTTATTGCGGAACATTGTGTTTCACCACTGCATAAAGTACTGGTATCTTTCACACCAAAACTGAGCTTTTACCAAAAATGAATTTATGATACAAACACCTGCTTATTTAAAAGAACATCATTAATAGAAATGTGATCTACTGGTGTATTGATAGCCTTTGCTCTTCTGGAGAGACTTGGTAGGTATATATCAGTGTGGTCATGTAGTGATGACCAAATTCTAGATTAGGAATGCCACTCCAACTCTCCACAGAATGCAGTTACTCTTCTTCACGGCTCAATACTCATTGCTTTGCATTGGGAATAGTGACCTTGGGCTGTTGTACAGCTGTTTCAGTGTCTTAACATATTGCCAAACCTTCTGTAGCATATCAACATATAGCAATCCTTCAAGAGGGCCATGTAGGGCTATTGCACGTAGGCCAAAAGTACACCGTTTAGAAAGTGTTGTATCAGTGTACACAGATTCTTTCATGAGTCACCGTCCATTCATACAAATTCTTGCGCTGTGTTTGAGCCATTCCTGGAAACATGCTTCTGGGTAACATGCATATGAGAGAGAGAGAGAGAGAGAGAGAGAGAGAGCACATTAAGAACTTTGCTCTGAAACTGCCCTTGAAAAGATAAAGGCCTGTTTGATCATGTGGTGCAGGGACCTGTCGGCCAGTGCAGAAACAGAAGTCACGTGGGAAAACAATACTTTAGTGATGTCACTATCTGTGAAATGATTTATGCATTGAAAGTGTTCTAACCCACTTGTATTTTTTGGCATTAATGAATGTTGTCCTGCTGGTTGTGGGCACATGAGAATGGATGTGTTTTGCATTTGTAGCTGAGGGTAACTATAGCTTTAAAAGTGCGGCTAGAGGCTTCGGTCGTAGGTTCACGTCCGGTCAGAATGACTGGTGGAAATTGTACATTGAGTCCAACTGCAGAAAGATAAAGTGTCAGCTGTGCCACCTGATGATAGTAACAAGGTCCCTGAGCTGTTGCTAACTTGTATTTGGCTGTCTTCTTCTTAATGTGTATCTGCTTCAGTACAATTAAATAGAATTAGAAAAAGCTGTATGGCTTTGGCTCTACGATATATGTAAAATACTATCATCGTTGTCCAATTAAAACCATGTATCTCCATGTGTGTCTATTTTTAGTTGACAACATTATTTGAACACAGCCGCTGTTTTCATGATGTTCATGATGAATGCTCCAAATTTACTTGGAATAAAATGTTTTTACTTTGAAAGTTAAGGTTTTTTCCCTGTAAAGGACTGGCGCCCCCTCCAGGGTGTGTTCCCGCCTTGCGCCCAATGATTCCAGGTAGGCTCTGGACCCACCGCGACCCTGAATTGGATAAGCGCTTACAGATAATGAATGAATGAATGAATGAAGTTACCGTTTTTTCCTTTTACTGTAGAGTTACTATTTTGGAGATACATGTTTTTAATTGGACAACGACGATAGTATTTTGCTATATCTATACGCATATCTGCTCATTACCAAATACCATTTGCTGTATTTCCTGTTCTGTGCTAAATATGTTTGCAGATTTGGTCCATGTGCATTCATTCATTCATTCATTCATTCATTCATTCATTCATTCATTCATTCATTCATTCATTCGTTCATTCATTCGTTCATTCGTTCATTCATTCATTCATTCATTGTCTGGCACAAGACAGGAACACACCCTGGAGGAGGCACCAGTCCTTTACAGGGTGACACACACACTCACACCTATAGACACTTTTTGAGTCGCCAGTCCACCTTCCAATATGTGTTTTTGGACCATGGGAGGAAACCAGAACACCTGGAGGAAACCCATACAGAAACAGGGAGAACACACCTTCTCACAGACAGTTACCTGGAGCGGGACTTGAACCCATGACCCCCAGGATCCTCTGTGACTGCGACACTCCCTGCTGCATAAATATTTTGAGTGATTTCATCCAACGATATTGTCTTAACCAAAATATAAGTCAGTGTATTTGGCTTCTTCTAAGAACTAATATTCACAGTTGCAAACATTGAAATCACCATCAGCAGTTACCACACAACGTCAGAAGAGCTGGAGAATGTTTAAAAATTAAATTAAAATTATACATTACACACACACTGAAACTTATCTGTACACGTAATACTTTAAATACATAATGTTACCTGCCGAAAGAAAAGCAACAGTTTGTTGAGGTATATTAAATGTATTGAACTGATTTGAAATAATTCATTACCAAGCTGTGCCTGAAGGAAGCTGTCAGTGTTGGCAGTCAATGTTTACAGTTGCATGGCTGTTTTCACCATTGTGGTCATAAGCCACGTTATGATGTAATGCACTAGGAATGTTTTGGTTGTTCCGCCTCCTGGAATGGTTGAGTAAGTAGATATAAATCTGCTTTGAATTCTCTTTGGGTGCGTTCATATCTGCATTTAAATGTTTATCATCCATGCACAGATATAGTGTTTCTATACAGGATGCCTGAGACAGGTGAAAATGAGGCCTAGGTGTCCCTAATAAAAACACAATAGAATGTTTATGGCCCACAGGCCCCAACCAACCATCAACTCAGCCAAGCATCTAGGAGTTGTCATCATCTGGACTATGTTGCTAGTGCCACAGGCAATTTTCAAAATTTATAGAGTGTTTATATTTATATATAAATTGGGGGCATCAGGGCCAGTAGTAAAATAGGTTTAATGCAGACTGGAGGAGGTGTGGCCATCACCTGCTTCTCAGATCACTGGAGCAGATATGGGACCAGGGACTGACCAAGTGACCTAGGACCCAAAAAACTAGGAAAGGATACATAGGGGGACAGAACACAAGTTACAGAGTGACAGACAAATTACAGACTGAAACCAGAGCACCCACAGGAAACCCACGCAGACACAGGGAGAACACACCACACTGCTCACAGACAGTCACCCGGAGGAAACCCACGCAGACACAGGGAGAACACACCACACTCCTCACAGACAGTCACCCGGAGGAAACCCACGCAGACACAGGGAGAACACACCACACTCCTCACAGACAGTCACCCGGAGGAAACCCACGCAGACACAGGGAAAACACACCACTCTCCTCACAGACAGTCACCCGGAGGAAACCTACGCAGACACAGGGAGAACACACCACACTCCTCACAGACAGTCACCTGGAGGAAACCCACGCAGACACAAGGAGAACACACCAAGTCCTCACAGACAGTCACACGGAGCAGGACTCGAACCCACAACCTCCAGGACCCTGGAGCTGTGTGACTGCGACGCTACCTGCTGCACCACAGTGCCGCCCTGAATTTTTATATTATATTGTTTTATAGTGATAATGAATAATCATGATATTACTGGATTCTCTGCGCTCGACTCATCTTGCTGTTGTTTTTCAATCATGGCTCACATTTTTTTACATGTTTTTACACAGTTTACCCACATATTTCCCACCACGCTTTTCATTTGTTTCCCACTGCCATTTATGTTTTTCTCACCGCATTTCGGGTTGTTTCCCCACTGTGGCTTGGGTTTCTTTCCCCATGGTTCAGTTTATTTTTCTCACCACTATTCATGTTTCCCCCCACCTTTATTTGGTTTTTATTTTTCATTAGGTTTTTTTTTCTTACAGTGATCCCACAGTGGGATTTATAAATGCAACAATTCAAAACAAAATCTGTAAGTAATAGCCTTGAGTGGTTTTCATTTTTGATTTTATTTTTGTTCTGTTTCAAAAAATGACAAGAATGACACAAGTTTGTGGTAAACGAGTTTAACACTCCATGCTCTTTGTTCAGTCTTTGAAGCATGAAGACAAAATCTTGGCCTTACATCATATAACACACATTTGAATGGAAAGCAAATATTTGCTTTGTGTCGTAACAGTACCTTTGCAGGCTTTTGAGAATGATAATTCAAATCTAACCACTCTGCCATTCATATTAGCTCTGTGACCACAGAGACTGAGTTCGAGATAGAGAGAGAGGCACAGAGTAAACAGATAGGCTTCTCCCGACCTCTCTCTGAGCTCTGTGAGCAATAACAAGTCGGCTGGCCTGACCCAGTTGAGCTATTTTCTCTCTTTCCATAAAAACAGCATTGGATGAGGTCAGTGAGATGCTGGTGTAGCGAGCGATAGTAGGGGATGCAGTTTGAGGTTTGTTGTCTGGATGCTTGATACATGACATCATTGTGTTGAAAGTGTTCCCCTCTGCCTCCCTCCACATCGCCACAGCAGGGGGAAACTGCTTTCCATTCTATTGCCATTGCCTTAAAGGGAAGACCTGCTGGGTTTTCACCAACCTGACACTTTCATTTGCCTTACGTCCACTCTATAGATGGTAAAAACATAATACCCTGCTTCCTATGCTACTATGCTTCATAAGATAACTTCACTTTAGGCATGACAACACATACGACACTTAGACAGTTATGCATAATAATAGCACGTGGTGCATAACCTATAAATGAGTATTGATAATTGCTCCTATTGTAAGTGTTACAAAAGAACATCAATCTGACTGGAAGCCACCCAGAGGGTAAGTAAAACCTCCTCACCTCTAGAGCGGATAGTTGGAAATGGAAGCATCCGTCCCAGAAATGTGATCTGAGCCGGGAGGAAAACAACACTGCACTCCAACCTCTTTCTTGGCTTAAGCCGATTGTTTGTGGCCCTGGCCCCAGTTCATGAAGAAAATAACAGCAGGATGAAATGTGGCATATGGCACAGGTTTGTATCAAGGGGCCTTTGATGAAGTAAGAGAATATAGAGACCAGCATCCCTGAGAGACAGTCAATCGGGGAGACAAGCAAGACCCTTCAAATTCTGTGATGGAGTGAAGTTAATGAGGTGGCAGGAACAAAGACACAGATTGAAGCAGAACGTTTGTACTGGTGTAATGGACCCTTTGGAAGTAAGAGTGATTGCGTTAGGGTCAAGGTTAGAAATCATGTTGAGTTTAAGGGTCCAGATTAACCTAAGGTCATATAATGTGCAAGTGAAGATGGATGACGTCCATTTTGTTAACAATTTGTTTTGCGATTCAGGAGCTATAAATATAAAACAGACAGGATTGACCTAGGTTTGTGGGCTAGGTTTTGGCTTGGAACTGGAACCTTTTATTGGTGTGGAAACCAATACAAAAATATATTTGAATGAGGAAGGAAGAACATGAATTTCAAAACTGGAGAAAAGGTAGCCCACCAAAGCTCTCCCCGTTGGATAAAGATATCTTAAAGATAACATTCAAATCAAACAACTAATTTACTATCGATCTCAGAATCCCTGACTGGCCTCCAGAGAACATCACTGAATATGTTGGGGATGACTTGGATCAGGCAGAAAATGGACAAGTGTGGACACATTAAAGACCAAACAAATATGTTCCAGAGCCTGTAAAATGTATAACAAACGTAACAGATATTTTTGACTGGAAATGAAATTAATTTCCAGTGGTCTCTAACTTTTGGATAGACCTCTAAGACTCTTCTTGGGCCCTTATTTTAATGTGTATATCAGAAATCATTGGTGTTATTCGGTGAGATTAAAGAAATCACTTCAGGCATTGGTCCATGACATCACTTTGTGCAGCATGTGCAGATCAAACAACCTCATGACGGTTCATTTGAAAGCTTTTCATCCTTGATTCACGTTTTCTCCATTCTCAGTTGCTTCCAAAACATTTTTTTGCCAGAAATCACTGTCATTTTTCTAAAGCTGATACAGATGATTCTTTGTGAAGTGGAACCATGTGATGGATGGTGATTATTAGCTGACTGGATGTTAGCAATTACCACCTACAGGACAAAGTAAGAACAAGCACTTGCACATGTGCAGGAATCTCCAGAGAATCCTGCGATGATAAATCCTCAGGCATCCGTGTGGAGTGCAGTGGCTAATAACTCATGAAAGGATTCTGATCAACATCTGGGGTCATGACTCTATTCTCGGGAATCTGTCAGATGCCAAAACTTCCTGCTATTGCTTTGTAGTGAAAGCCAACTCTCATTACTGCAACAAATCGAGCAAAGTGTAGAAAATAACAATGGTGTTTTGAGAAGCACTACAGCTATTATTTATCATCAAATAGCTGAGGGTGACAAGGCCACGGCCATGCGGCCTCAGATTGTAATTTGTACTATGGCTTATTACATCTAGGTTCATTGCTTTCAGTTTGGAGGAGTTGTTATCCACTTCCTTGAAGGTCTGATTGTGGTTGGACAGCAGAGCAACACGCTTATGCAGCTCTGAAAACAACAGGACAGCTGCACTCCACAACATGGCTATGGACGTCTTCTGAGACTAAATAAATTCTCACAACAAAACAGCCCCATGGCTTTTCCCATGAATGCCAGCCCACTGTTTACCATAACTGTATTAAGAAATCCAGCTGTCGGGCCTGTGCTGTGTGTGGAAGCGGGTTTATATTCAGGTTAAAATCTCTTTTGCTCGGTGCTTGTGTGACTGGAGCAAATTCATCCTAACCTCGGGGGTATTCTGAGCTCCAGTGAGAACAGAAGGGAAAACCTCAGCACTGTTGCTGTTAAACTGGTGGTGTTTTCCTGTGGTGGTTAGACTTCAAAATAGATATGAGGAAAGCTTGCTTTACAGAAGTATGATCATTTTCAAAGGGAGAGGGGGTTGAGGGAAACTTAGGCAGCGGTCACACTGAATGAGGGTAAAAATCTACTTGGCGAAACATCCATTTATCTGAATTAGAAAATGACAGAGAAACATGAGAAAAGAATTCACAATCTGAGGAATAAGCAGTAATGTCTTTTCATTCAGAGGTCCTTCAGGTGAATTTTAAACCTGTACCTTTACAAAGTTTGGAGGCATTAGCCAAAAGGAAAGAAAAAACGTATAAGCAACAAACAGAGCCTCATCCCTCACTCTCTGGTGCTGTGGCTTTAATAATCCATGGATTTCACCTGTTTCTATGTAAAGTTAAGTTAACCCAAAAGCTGAGCAGATGAACTCGTCAGAAAGCCAGTAATGGTCAGATGTGTTCAGGTATTTGCATCGTTATAGGGACAGACAAGATGGCTTTCATTTTTGTAAAATATTATAGAGCAAAGAGGTCCCAAAAAGAGGAGAAGTACATCTTAAAGAGGATGTCTGGTCACTTTCGCTTATTTGTTCCTCCTTTAACATGCAAAAAACAAACTTAGCCAGATATTATTAGCCTTAGTTGCTTTAGTTATTATACTATTAGCTTTAGTTGTTTGCTACATGGCTACCTTTAGAGCGACCAAAAATGACCAAAAATATTAGCCAGGTTGCAGTATTTTAGGGTCCGAGGGCGCCTCAGAAAGATCTCCCAGTGAACAGTTTATTCCAGAAGAGGCAGGAGAATATCATTGGTTGCAACTGTCTCTTTACTAAATGAAGTAATTAACATTGCTGAGAGTAGGTCTGTTGTTACAGGTTTTGCATGGTTTAGCAGCCCCACGCAGACCATCAAATCCTTGTTGCTTGGCACTTTAATTGTTCTCTGCAATGTCAGTGTCTGTGTACACAAAACCTGGTGTCTAGCAGGGTCAATAAGCCAAGACCTTTGACTCAGTGCAAGCTTGTGGGCAGCCATTCTTGCACAGCAATCTGAGGCTTTCAGCACTGCAATTACATCCCATTCAAAAGTTTTGGCTCTGTGTCTGCCGAGCTCTGACAGAACAGGGTTCATTAGGAAGTGCTAGTGGACGAAAAGGCCATTTTAGTTCTCATGTCCTCAAGTTTGCCTCTGCATTGCATGCGCATGTGTGGAGCAGAGGATGTGGAAAACAAATGGTCATTTAATTATAGCGAATGGCTTTTCCCGCTATTTGCATGCAAATGCTTCCCAGTGTATTTGTTGTGTCCACTGACTGGAAGAATGCTTTAATCAGAAAAAAACATGTACTTATGACTCAAAAGAATTACACTTGGAAATAAAATCTGTACCTATTTACTTACCTCTTTTTTTTATTTGAGCAAGAAGTTCTAGCTTTCCAATCATACTCAAAGCCAAATATCCTAGGGTTTATCTCATGCCCCAGACTTTAAAGGCCAGGTGCCGAACTCTAGGCCTGGAGGGCTTCGGTGTTCTCTCTGATTCAACTCATAGTTTTTAGATGATGCACTTGTGTGCCCATAAACACGCTGCCCTTGTATTAATATCACACAGTGCCATCATCCAGCTTTTTGGTCTGATACATTGATGATTTGAGCTCTTCATACACAAGAAAATCAATCCAACCTGAACACACTGCTGCACTGATTATTCCATTTATTCTATTTTTTCTTTTTCCCCGTGGGCAAGGCAAGAAAACATTCGGGTCAGGGCTCCAGTCCATCACAGGGCACCACACACCCACACCTGTATACATTTTGCAAAGGAGGTTTTGGACTGTGGAAGGGAACCAGAGCAGGGACTGGACCTACAAACCCAGGACCCTGTCAAGCCAAAGTCAAGCCACCTGCGCAGACTGCGTATATTTAAATTTAGTGACCAACAACATGACATTTGGCAGACTTTTATTAATATCGTGTGCTGTGCTAACCCAGAGAGGGAATTAAAACCTTAATTTTAGATTTTGATTCAAAGTTAATGGAAACTATTCACCCAAATTCATTTTGGAGCATTTCTATTGGTCGGTTCACCATGAATTTAAACATGGTTAAAATTCGGTACATATTTAATATGCATGGGTTTGCTCTAACAAATGTCCATTTTCATGAAAGTCACTGACAAAACATAGGTGTGCCCAGATATGTAAAAACTGCCCCGATTTGGATTTTGCTGTCATGTCTCTTTTGTTTCCGCTGCTTTTTAAAAATAGAGCCCCTTCTTTAATAGCCAGCTTATCTGGCCTGTTTTCCTCTGATGTGTTTGTGAGGTTGAACTCTGCTCCTGACTGGGGTTCAGCTGAAGTGGTTGGTCAGGCGAAGGCCCAGCTCTGGCACGGGCCACCATCCTCTTCCTCTGCAGCCTATTGTTTCCCTGCTCATCTGCAGGGTGAGGTCCTGCCGGCTGCACGCAAGCCACCAGCACATCCTGCCCTGATCACACGGCAAGAGGAGAAAAACAAGTGTGCTGTCTGCCCTGCACGGCGTCATCTTGAAGTCTCATGTTACGTGGAAACAGCGGAACGTGGCAGAAGATGGCCAGGGAGATTAGCAGGCCGTAAGTCGGGGAAGAACTCTTTAACCCGCAGACGGGGGACGCTGAGGTTTAGAAGAAGAGGCCCTGTATTTGGTAACCATGTAACCTACGTGAGGTAAACAGAGACGACAGCCTTGGCCTATCCCAGAACGAACCCCTCTCATCCATTTGATGTGCACATACTTGGCACAGTGGCTATTTCGGCCGCATGGAAGGAAACTCCTTGGGAAGTGTGATGAGAGCAGGAGACCTTTTCAAGTGAGGCTATTATTCTTTGATAACCAGTGTTTTGAGTTTGGCCTCCCTAGTGCTTTTCATTAAGGAAGGAATCACCTTGGCCTTGCCAAGACTTAATCAGAAACAGCCTCCTCTGATGGTTAATTGAAGCAAGCTGGACCTCCACGCTCTATACAATGCACAATATGTGGCAAATTTCACCACGGGCTGTGGCGTTCATAAAAAAATCTCCCGCCGCAACACGGGGCGCCAAGTCTGGAGATCTATAGATTAGGGGCATGATTTCTGACATGTCTCGATAAGGATGAAGATAATGGGGTGACTTCTTTATCTCTCTGTGAATTTAGTGGATGCTTCACTTGTTAAAATGTAAAATATCTACTGCCATTTCAGTCAGGACTGCATATAACTTGTGCCTGTGCTGAGGGAATATAAGGTCAAGCAGGGGGTGCACATTATATTTTTGTCTGCATTGCATGGCAGTCGCCCAGACTGAAAAAGAATTGCATACATTTAATGCGAGCTATGTGTTCTTAGCGTGCTACATGCCAAAAATAACATATTTCTGACATATTATCAGTATAATGGTAGCCTAGAGTGTCTTTACAAATTTAATATACCATACATGGTATGTGCATTCGTAACGTCAATCAGACTGTGTTAGCCAACTATCATTATTATTGTTATTCAGGGTGTATTTCTGGGTTGTTATTCACAATACATCCCAATTTTTTCCATTTTTCCACTCATCTGCTTATGCCTAAAGGGATATTATGCAGTTAAAAAAGTTACAAGTGTCCTTTGATAGGCCGCACTCGTGATCTTGTAATGACGACGTGTGTGGGGCGTATGAGACTTTGCACACTCTACTTCCTCTGTGCTTCATTGTCTTCTCTTCCAAAATACAGACGCAAACAACGCTCATTTCCAGTTACGGAGTGAAGTCTTGGAAAGAGCATAAGCCAAGGCCATGCGTATACCATAGCAGACACTTACTCATTCTGCCCTTTGAACACATGAGCAGAGAATTTGTGTAAGACAGTGAAAAATAAAGAGAGGGAGAGAGAGAGTGAAAGAGAGAGAGAGAGAGAGAGAGAGAGAGAGAGAGAGAAACCCAGAGTCGTTTTGGGGTTTTAAAAAGGAAAAAACACAAACATTGACTCATAAACAGTGACTGTGCCAGGACTCATGTTCCCATTAAAAAACACAAACTGTAGCATGGCTTAAAAAATAAAAAACAAAAAAACAAAAAACAAAATCCTGTTCATAATTTGCACAACATGCTTTAATTAAAAGGTGCTTCACACGGACGCCAGTTGTTTGTTTTGGTAAACAGGCCTTGGTGGGTATGGCTTTAACACAATGTCAGAGGAAAATTGAAAACAAGCTGTTAAATGTACGCTCGATGCCACATGCTGGCTGCTGTTTGCTGTGGTGAAAATCAAGACCAAAATGTCAGGTTATTCAGTAACTCCCCACTTTGAGAGGCAGACTGGACCCGTCTGGGACAAGGTCAGGGCTAGTTGGAACGGTGTACTTTGTTACTATGAACAGAGCCATACAGTCGAATTAAACAAGAAAAGATTGTGACATCATTTCTAAAAAGCTATACCCGGACCTGCCTAGGCTCCTCCTGCTCTTTCTTAGTATGTGTTGCTAGGTTGGACAAGCTTTGCAGAACATTAGCAAACATTAGCAAAATAATTGACTTTTCACAGCAACAAAAGAAACTGCTGCCTTCCTTAGTTACTGTTGCTATGTCAACCACAGTATCAGTTTAGGCCGCTTGTTAGCATCCAGGGCATTGTTCTAAAGGGGAAAAAATGTTTAATTAAATGCAGTTTCAAAATGGCACAGGGAATGATACAGCAGATTGTTGTTGTTGTTGCTGCATTCTGGGAAATTCATGCCAAGCCTTGTCAGCAATGTCAGATTTTACCATAATTAATTTTCTCCGAAAAGTGTATTTGTGAAAGCTTAATTAAATATGTTATATGATATACCAATATATTTATTGTGCTTGCATGGGAGAGGCCATGTTGTTTTGATAGAATGCATGAGATTTTTAAAATTTGCCAAGATGCACTGTATTCCTAGGCTAAGCCATATAGATAGATATATAGATTTGCTTTGATGTGTCTGGATGATGAAGTATCGGGTCATGAACATTTGTAAATTGTTGACAGTAAATATTTCTTTTGCAGATTATGCTTAGCAACAAGACAAGAGTAAATATCTTCTATGATAAAATATCTGCTTGCCCAGCTACAACTTTAGCAACTAATCAAACCCAGATAAGGCAAGATAAAGAGAAGCAATAGGTCAAAGGGTTACTTGTGACCCCAACAACGAATGCAAAAGAAGAGGGAAAGAACATTCCTGTTATCTGATGACCCTTTTTTACAGTCATTTCCAATCTGAGACATGTTTTTGACCCTTTGCCACTTGTATCTACAATCCCGTAAATTTCCACAACCGAAACAGTTGGACTAGTTGCTTGCTTGTCAAATCTAATCCTCCATCAAAACAAGCTTTTATTTGTTTATATGGTGAGTGCAGCCATATCGGAGCTGGGGGTGGTGTGGATCTGTCAGTATTTCTGCTCTGTGGCTTTGCGACTGGAAGACTTTGCAGCTAAATCAGAAGCATGTGATGGCAGAATGACAGCAGTGCACTTTCAGTGGCAAGCTCCAGCAATGTGACAGTGTGAAACAAAACGGCTCAAATAAAAACATACAGTGACGCATGTATGCAGTTGTTGACAGGTAAAAATTTCATTCACTGTTATTAACTGAGTTTCAGCAGCCACTGGAATGCAGTTAACCCATCTGAATTTCACATTCTGAACGCCTGAGGGACTTAAGGAAAACCATAGGTGGTATTTTGTGTGGGTGAGTGAAGTAGTTCCACATTAAACAGAGAGGATTCACAGAACTCTACTACAACAGAATTGAATTTCTTACCAACTAGGGCTGAGCAGACATGAAAAAAAAACCAAAACAATGTATTATTTATTTATCCTATTCATGTCACATGACAACTGTCATTCACACTGTCAACCCGTTCTTGTTGAACCCACAGAGAACCACAACAACAACAAAAATCACACACTTTCCATAGCTTCTACACTGATTGTCCATTTTATCAGCTCCACTGACCATATCAGTGTTCAATTACAGGCTGTTGATCATTTATTGATCTGCATACTTTGGTAGCCCTTCTTTAGCCTGCTCTAAAAGCAGTGGAGCATGGGGAACCATGGCCTAACCGGTTTGGCTTATTCTTTATATCTTGTGTGTAAAATTGTATCACCATTTTTTCCATATGAGTGTTTCCTTTTTTTTCTGTCTCCGACACCCTGTAGATTTGTCAGGACCTCCACAGGACCAGCACAGAGCAGGTAGGACTTGGGTGGGGGATCATCTTTAGCGCTGCACTGACACTGATATAGTGGTTCGGTGTTGTGTTCTGAAAAGAGGGCTAGAAAAGTTTGCAGAGCAACAGACGAATTACAATCTGTAATTGTAGAACTACAACGTGCACTTATACGACCAGTATTTCTGATAAAACAGACTCTAAAAAACAAGGATGTGGTTCTAATGTTGTGGCTGACCATGTTTATAGTCATAAATTATAAATGGCAATGTGTTAGTTTTAAAGAGGTTAAATTGCATTAGGTTTTATAATTCTGTGCTTTTTTTTTAAGTGAAGCATTCTCTAAAGATCTAAAAGACCCTGGTGAATAGCCAAGAGATGCTGAAATGTCCTTAAGTTGACACCAAACATTTTATCCTCAGTGTCCAAGTGAATATCACCCAAACGTTATCATGTCATTAGCTAACGGTTGCTCCCACTAGAGCATTACTTTTCTGTGAACAGGGAGATATTTCCACATGAACATATTCACATCATGCCACTCACAGGCAGAGAAATGTGCAGATATCAGATCAAGAGTTTAACAAGAGTTCATGGGCACACCAAATGTAATTACACACTGATGAACCACATGCCTGTGTCCAAGTTTAATTTAGGACACATTTTTGATGGGTGCGGACAAAGATAATTGGTTGGATTTTTTAAAAGAATGAAGCAGCATGTGTTCATTGCATATTTTATTGATTTCTTTTGCTTTTTTGAGAGGAGAGAAAGGTCAGTGCAAAAACCAGATGACACTGTTTTTTAAAAAGTCGGCTTTACGTTCATATTATGTTCTTTTATATACAATACCAATATATATATATTCATTTATTTTCTGTAAATGCTTATCCACTTCAGGGTCGCGGTGGGTCTGGAATCACTGGACACAACGCAAGAACACACCCTGGAGGGGGCACTAGTCCTTTACAGGGCGACACACACACACTCACACCTACACACACTTTTGAGTCGCCAATACACCTACCAACGTGTGTTTTTAGACTGTGGGAGGGGAGACACAGGGAGAACACACCACACTCCTCACACACAGTCACCCGGAGGAAACCCACGCAGACACAGGGAGAACAAACCACACTCCTCACAGACAGTCACCTGGAGGAAACCCACGCAGACACAGGGAGAACACACCACACTCCTCACAGACAGTCACCCGGAGGAAACCCACGCAGACACAGGGAGAACACACCACACTCCTCACAGACAGTCACCCGGAGGAAACCCACGCAGACACAGGGAGAACACACCACACTCCTCACACACAGTCACCCGGAGGAAACCCACGCAGACACAGGGAGAACACACCACACTCCTCACAGACAGTCACCCGGAGGAAACCCACGCAGACACAGGGAGAACACACCACACTCCTCACAGACAGTCACCCAGAGGAAAACCACGCAGACAAAGGGAGAACACACCACACTCCTCACAGACAGTCACCCGGAGGAAACCCACGCAGACACGAGGAGAACACACCACACTCCTCACAGACAGTCACCCGGAGGAAACCCATGCAGACACAGGGAGAACACACCACACTCCTCACAGACAGTCACCTGGAGCTGCACTTGAACCCACAACCTCCCTACCTGCAGCGCCACCCAACGTATATATGATGAAATGTACATTTTATAGCAAAAGGTTGAAACAAACCAGTATGAGTCCTCTGTGATGTGAACTGCAATCTGAATATGTGCACGTTCACACAGTGAAATGATCGCTGTGATGCCCCTTTTATGCAGTGATAGATAACATGGTAGATCTTCAAATTTCTCAAGCTGATCCAATTTTCTGATCAAGAGATTGCTATGTGTTTGGGCTGAACCTTCTGTATGTACTGATTGTGTTATATCCAGGCCATCTTCTGGCCTAACACCATGCACTTTCTCTCTCAGGACACATGACAAAGCAGAAAATGTTTACCATCTTTATGTTAGAATAGCACTAGAGGCTCTTGTAAGGGTACTGTTGTGGTTGGGGCTCTTTTAGAGGTTTCACACTCTCTCCCACAAGTTCTCGCTCTGCCAGCTGGCCCTGATTGTTCAGGAACCTCCAATCTGCCTTGATCATCTCCGCCACGAGAAAGCCATGGACGCCTCGGCGAGCAGAATCAAATGCACCTACCTACGTCACAGGAAGCCATTTTGGAGGTGGATTACCTCCCCGAGGAGGGCTCATTAAAATGACGTGTGCACGCTCTGCACCACTGGCCACCGCATTCTGCTTAGCCTAAGCAGAACCACACAGAGGTTCCCCACTCTGCCTCTCATTTGTTTGTTGCAATCAACTTGCTTATGTCTGTAACAATGGCCATTTAAGCACATTCAATTACATTTCAAAGCAAAGAGGAGGTCCTTCATGATTAAAGCGGCCAATCAGAACGAGAATTTGTCCTTTGACTTTAATAACTCCATATTCCAAGCAGTTCCAGCCATATTGTTCTCACAGTAGCGCCAGTAGCCTTATGTCAGGGCGGATGACACACAAAACCCTAACAGCCCGGTCCTTTCCATCTACCTATCATCAGCCACGCACATCATTCAAGCATAGATATCAGCCAGCTGAGGTCATCCAATGGCCCGTGAGTTTTTGCACCACTTTTCAAACTGAGGTTGAACTGTTTGTTCTTTCAGCTTCTCTGCACAGTGAGAATGCTTCTGTTGCAAATTTGTTTTCAGCACTTCCTCCAATCTGCCTGAAGTAGACCAAGATGTTATGTTCATTAAACCGCCAACCACAACATTCTCAGACGTTTAAGACTCTCCAAACATAATCTTGAACCATTTTAAAGTGTTGCAGCTCCCACAGGGCCTCTATTTAACCTGGCCTCCTGCTTTCTGACGCGTATGTCCAATTTACCTTTATATTTTCTCGCTCTCGATTGCACAGTTCACTTTGTTTATTCTTGAGGAGACTTGCAAGCACAAACCTTGAAGATGGTTTTAGACTTCCACAGATTAATGTGGTGATTAACTAGAATCTCTAGGAGATTTCCAGTGATGGGATTCTCTGCCCAAACCATGCTTTGATTCTCCCAACTGGTTACAGAAGAAGGCTTTGGGACAAGAAGGTGGCTAGTATGACTCCCACCACTGGCAAGAAATTGTGGATTCAGAGAATGAAGGAGAAATGCTGGCTACTTCCTCAGTATCTACAGCCCAACTGCTCCCTGGGTGCTGTGTGCTGGGATGACTGCTCACCACTCTGTGTGTGCGTGTGCCTGCCCACTGCTCCAAGTACACGTGTGTGGTTGTGGTGGTGGGTGGGTGGGGTGTGGGTTAATGGGGTATGAGTGCTAAATGCAGAGGCACAGTTTCATTGTTCTGCTGTGCAATGACAATAACTGCTAATCACATTTACACTGACCTATTTACATCTACATTATCAGGCTTGCTACACTTTGGGAAACCCTGAGCATGTTTTACTCTGTGTGCTTCAGCTTTCCTGTTAATCACACAGTAAACCCTTAAAAAGTTTTCGTAGAGGAAGGTCCTGTTGAACAGCTGTGAAAGGATTTTGGAGAGCATATATCTGAGATGATTAAATACAGTCTTTCGATACATTACACTGCTTAATCATCTCCTCTGACTCACATCAAATGCTGAACATATAACTTTGCTTCTTGAATGTAACTCATACTGAACATTTGTCTTTTTGATTCATGTTTTTCTCGTATTTTCCTGCACGCATTTGCTATGTTTGAGCTCCGTGCCTGACTAGAATAGCATGCCTCCATTTCAGACTGCGGTGTGAACTTGAATAATGTCTTGGTGATCCTTTGTTGACCCCACTCTCCCTCATTGGCCAGGAATGCCTCCCTACCTCACATCACCTCCTGGGGATCTATCCACCGCAAATAAACATTTTCTTCCTTTCATCCTCACCCCCACCCCCCTCCCCCCCAACCCGCTTCTTCATGACCAGCAGACTTGATGCTTCCAAATAAGGCACTCAACATTATGTTGAATTCCATCTCTCAGCAGTTGCCTATCGTCAAGCTGTAGAAGTTGGCTGTGTGTGTTAATAATGTCCGGGTGATGGAGAAGGCTGATATTTGCAGTTGTGGTACAACACGGTAATCCCCCCACATTCACTCTAACTCTTTTCTTTCTTCTTAGCACGCTAATGGACAAAACGTCTTATCTTTTACTTCCCGGTTGTCTTAAGGCGCACCTAAAAAAGGCAAAGTATTAATGCCTGGGTTAGGCCAGCCTGACCAAGGCTGACATTCCTCGCTTTGTGAAAAACATCTGAGGGATGAAATCAAGTGGTCTAGACGAGGACCAGGGAGACGGCTGAAGAGATGCGAGGGCTGATAGGCTCCCTGGGGTCTGTAGGCCGTCTGCTGGGGTCATTTGAGGTGAAAAACCCTTACTGCTTTTAGCCAGAAGAGGACCCAGCTGGCCCTTCTCATCAAGATCCCAACCCTTGGGGCTGATGTCACCACAGACTTTTTTCCTAGGCTTGCAAATCTCTATTCTCTGAAGCTCTCTCTTCTCCTGGAAGATTTGACCATCACACCCCTTTCTCGGCTTGGACTCTCTGATCTGCCCAACTGCTCTTTCTACACTTTTGTGCTCCACCCTGACTGAGAACTAGGTCACCGAGGGGAAACGTGGCCCTCGGAGCACAGGCACGTTACAAAGGTAAGAAAAACAGGCCGCCGAGCGCCTCTCTGATCATTCCGCCCCATCACCTAATCTCAGGCTCTTCTTTCAGAGGGGGAAAAACATCTATTATTATCTTTTGCCGTGCCGCAGTTCCATAGCGAAGGTTGTTCTTGAAAAGAAGCTGGCTGGTGAGGGATGTGGGGAGATAAACGTCCTGCTGGCCGACTGCTCTGAGGCTGATGGGCTGCCCGGTCCACACCCTGCCGCCTGATCCGAGCGGTCTTTCCGTACAGCAAGAGTAAGCACAGCTGCATAAGCTGGCCATGAGCCAAACTGATCGTGGGTACGCCCGTGTTCAGAGACTACATCTGCACTTCAGTAGAAGGAGTGTTTTCACTTTGTCAGAACAGTAGTAAGAACAGTAATAGCAAGAGTAGTAATACAGTAAGTTACTTTCAATTCTGCCATTTTATAATCTATATACAAACAGTATAAATACACGTTGGAGTGTATTGTTTTTACATTTACAAATATGGCTTGTCATAAGTGGTGATGCTCAACCCTATTAAACTCCAAGGCTTGTTATTATTACATTTAAACATTTAAAAAAAAGACTAAAGAATAAAATTATATTGCCATGAAAGCTGAACTGAGGGCATTTGGGAATACCCTCCACAGTTTTGAACTCAAATATTTCTGTTGCATCCATTATATCTTACACAATTCTAAAAAGAAATGTTAATGACAGTGTTTCCCAATTTAAAATTATTAAATAAATGTTTGAATTCATTCATTCATTATCTGTAACCCTTATCCAGTTCAGGGTCGCGGTGGGTCCAGAGCCTACCTGGAATCATTGGGCACAAGGCGGGAATACACCCTGGAGTGGGCGCCAGTCCTTCACAGGGCAACACACACACACACACACACACACACACACATTCACTCACACCTATGGACACTTTTGAGTCACCAATCCACCTACCAACGTGTGTTTTTGGACTGTGGGAGGAAACCGGAGCACCCGGAGGAAACCCACGCAGACACAGGGAGAACACACCACACTCCTCACAGACAGTCACCCGGAGGAAACCCACGCAGACACAGGGAGAACACACCACACTCCTCACAGACAGTCACCCGGAGGAAACCCACGTGGACACAGGGAGAACACACCACACTCCTCACAGACAGTCACCCAGAGGAAACCCACACGGACACAGGGAGAACACACCACACTCCTCACAGACAGTCACCCGGAGGAAACCCACGCGGACACAGGGAGTACACACCACACTCCTCACAGACAGTCACCCGGAGGAAACCCATGCGGACACAGGGAGAACACACGAACTCCCCACACACAGTCACAGGGAGAACACACCACACTCTTCACAGACAGTCACCCGGAGGAAACCCACGCGGACACAGGGAGAACACACCACACTCCTCACAGACAGTCACTCAGAGGAAACCCATGCGGACACAGGGAGAACACACCAACTCCCCACACACAGTCACAGGGAGAACACACCACACTCCTCACAGACAGTCACTCAGAGGAAACCCACGCAGACACAGGGAGAACACACCACACTCCTCACAGACAGTCACTCAGAGTAAACCCACACGGACACAGGGAGTACACACCACACTCCTCACACACAGTCACAGGGAGAACACACCACACTCCTCACAGACAGTCACCCGGAGGAAACCCACGCGGACACAGGGAGAACACACCACACTCCTCACAGACAGTCACTCAGAGGAAACCCACGCAGACACAGGGAGAACACACCACACTCCTCACAGACAGTCACTCAGAGTAAACCCACACGGACACAGGGAGAACACACCAACTCCCCACACACAGTCACAGGGAGAACACACCACACTCTTCACAGACAGTCACCCGGAGGAAACCCACGCGGACACAGGGAGAACACATCACACTCCTCACAGACAGTCACCCGGAGGAAACCCACGCGGACACAGGGAGTACACACCACACTCCTCACAGACAGTCACCCGGAGGAAACCCATGCGGACACAGGGAGAACACACCACACTCCTCACAGACAGTCACTCAGAGGAAACCCATGCGGACACAGGGAGAACACACCAACTCCCCACACACAGTCACAGGGAGAAAACACCACACTCCTCACAGACAGTCACCCGGAGGAAACCCACACGGACACAGGGAGAACACACCACACTCCTCACAGACAGTCACTCAGAGGAAACCCATGCGGACACAGGGAGAACACACCAACTCCCCACACACAGTCACAGGGAGAACACACCACACTCCTCACAGACAGTCACCCAGAGGAAACCCACACGGACACAGGGAGAACACACCACACTCCTCACAGACAGTCACTCAGAGGAAACCCACGCGGACACAGGGAGTACACACCACACTCCTCACAGACAGTCACCCGGAGGAAACCCACGCAGACACAGGGAGAACACACCAACTCCTCACACACAGTCACCCGGAGCGGGAATCGAACCCACAACCTCCAGGCTCCTGGAGCTGTGTGACTGCAACACTACCACTCTGAGGAAAAGCCTTGTGTTCTTTATGAGGCAAGATCACATAAAATGTTGCATAAAATATAATAAAATAAATTATGCCACATGTTATGCCATTTTTTTAAACACGACATGTTACCAACAAATCATTTTTACTCTCAACAGTTTCTAGTAAGAAAGATATACACTTCGGACCCATGTGAATACCACATCCAGAGAAAAAATATATAAAAAATAAAATAAAGTAAATGCGTGTGACAAATACGATGCATCTCTTAGAAATAGCTCCTGAAAAATATAGCGGTAATCAGAGATAAACACTTACAGCTTCAGAGGTTATGAGAGTTCAGCTCTATACAGATGAAAATGTCTAGCATGCACTGACCACAACCATCCTCAAGGTTTATCATGTGTTGGATGGTTACATACTGTGGTTGTTTTGGGGGAATTCTTTGTCATAACTGAGATTCATGACTACAACCCCCCCATATACGATGCATGAATATTTTGGACTGCTGCTGTATGTACAGTGCTCTTTCAATTAAAAGATTTTAGCTTGAACTCCGCTTAGAACTGAAAAAGCCCTTCTTTAGACATGTTACAGAGAATACTCCGAACCAGGGAAGGTGAAGAAGTCAGCGAGGAAGGAGGGAGAAGGCAGAGAGGTGGATTTAAGGCGACCTAAATTAGACTGATCCGATTCTCCGCATGAGGATACAGATTACTCCTCCTGTGCGGGGCTGTTTTATCCCCCAGACATTCAAAGAAGGTGAACAGGGAGGCAGCCCAAGGCTTTCGAGGGGCCTGGGCCTCCTTGGACACACGCTTCCAAGAAGCAAAACAGCAGGGTACTTGCACAGAACCTGTCCCTCCTTGAAGGAGCGAATCCTCTGAAACAACAGAGCTCGTCCTTCCCCCGGCCTGAACGGCCGGCTTCTAGGAACGCTCAGGTCCGCACTTTAAACAGAAAAGAAAGCCAAGTGGTGGAACAAATATCAAAACTATTGAAGTGAGCCCAAGTGAGAATTTCACACAGTCCAAGTTAAACATTGTCGGCCTGATGCTCTATCACTTGCAAGGAAATAACGATCACATTCATGAATTCCTCCGGCAAATGGAGGCTTCAGCAGGGCTGAAATAAACAAATGTGAATTAGCTTGTAATGCACCAATTCATCAAAAAATACGACCCATCGTGGTGGAGAAACCAACACTGCGTTTACGCCTGTTTGACGGTTCTCTTATTGTTGGCATGAGCCACAGGGCTCCTCTGGCGTTTATGCGTAAAAGTGTGCGAACTCTGTCCGCAGCTGTTGAGGAACTTTCCACAGTTTGATAGAATGTTGGAGTGGGGTGTTTGGACTGCATACATTACAGTGAGAAGCGTCGGCTCACTCTCGTTCAAAGGCAATCTGAGACATGGCGCGCTCTGCTGTGTGTCTAACCTTTATAGTGGCAGAGCGCCTTTCTTCTCCTGACACTCAACAATGAAGTGAAGGACAGTGTCGGTGGCTACCGCTTTGCCTCGCCTCTGCCGCATTTCTTGGTAAATGATCAATGTTTTCCTGGAGGAGCCGCGCCATGTCCCATTACACGCAATGATATTTTCTTCTCAATGTGAGCGCAGAGACGGGAAAAAGGGGGCAATCGTGGAACACAAATGTTGTAGTTGGACCCAACCCAAGCCTCCTCTCCCCTCATTTGGCTTATTAAAGTCAAATGCGTGGGCCTTCTGCCCCATGGTTTTCACACTGACCTGATCTTCGGAGAATGCAGATGTTTAAAGTAAAGATTGCTAAATGGTTCTTTTACTCTTTTTTTTTAACCCCCACCAAAGTGTCTCTGAGTGACTCTAAAGAAGACCCCTGTTGTTTCCATAAAAGACCATGATTCATGAAGGTCCAAAGAAACTTCTGGAGCCCTTCTTGATCATTTAACAGTTCTTTCAAGATCCTTTACATTAATTTAAAAGTTATCTTCACATTTACATTCATCTCATTAGCACAAATGGTTCTTCAAAGAACTACTTGTCAAAAAAAAAGATTCTTCAGAGAACCGAGAAATGCTTTTCCATTTCATGAGGCAAAAAGTGCTTCTTGGCAGCTATATTTAAGAGTGCAGCTATTAAAAAAAGAGAATGCTCTTCATTTTTAATACTTCTCCTCAAATGACCCTGACTTTGCTCGTACTGTGGGCCAAGTGTCCAACTGCCAGAGGTGAACTTCAGGCCTCTTCAACATTTCCCGTTTATATATTCACATGCACTAATGGGGGAAATGAGAGAATGCTGCTCACAGCATGTGTAAATATGTGTATGTATGTCATTGGCAGAGCTAGGGGTGGCATGGGCTACCCCTGAACTTTGGCTGGCCACATTAGTGAGGTCAGATAGATGTTCTCCAAAATTATATAATATAGCTTACATTAAAATTGGCATATAGGGAGGCATTTTGGTTATTGTTGTTTTCTGGGTGACGGCACGGTGGTGCAGCAGGTAGGTGTTGCAGTCACACAGCTCCAGGGACCTGTAGGTTGAGGGTTTGAGTCCTGCTCTGGGTGACTGTCTGTGAGGAGTTTGGTGTGTTCTCTCTGTGTCTGCGTGGGTTTCCTCCGGGTGACTGTCTGTGAGGAGTGTGCTGTGTTCTCCCTGTGTCTGCGTGGGTTTCCTCCGGGTGACTGTCTGTGAGGAGTGTGGTGTGTTCTCCCTGTGTCTGTGTTGGTTTCCTCCGGGTGACTGTCTGTGAGGAGTGTGGTGTGTTCTCCCTGTGTCTGTGTTGGTTTCCTCCGGGTGACTGTCTGTGAGGAGTGTGGTGTGTTCTCCCAGTGTCCGTGTGGGTTTCCTCCGGGTGACTGTCTGTGAGGAGTTTGGTGTGTTCTCTTTGTGTCTGTGTGGGTTTCTTCCGGGTGACTGTCTGTGAGGAGTGTGGTGTGTTCTCCCTGTGTCTGCGTGGGTTTCCTCCCGGGTGACTGTCTGTGAGGAGTGTGGTGTGTTCTCCCTGTGTCTGTGTGGGTTTCCTCCGAGTGACTGTCTGTGAGGAGTGTGGTGTGTTCTCCCTGTGTCTGCGTGGGTTTCCTCCGGGTGACTGTCTGTGAGGAGTGTGATGTGTTCTCCCTGTGTCTGCGTGGGTTTCCTCCGGGTGACTGTCTGTGAGGAGTGTGATGTGTTCTCCCTGTGTCTGCGTGGGTTTCCTCCGGGTGACTGTCTGTGAGGAGTGTGATGTGTTCTCCCTGTGTCTGCGTGGGTTTCCTCCAGGTGACTGTGTGTGAGGATTTTGGTGTGAATGCAAAGCACCTCACTGAATTGGCTTTAACTCACACTCACTCATTCACACACACACTTTAAGGTAGATTTAAACTTCTGTGTTGACTCGAGGTGTTCATATTTAAATCTTTAAAGTTCACTATTTAGGGAGTAGGTCATTGTTTGGGACAGAGAAGAGTTTACACTAGCCAACACGATTTTCCCGCATCGTATCACCTCTCGTGGAGTATTTCTTTCTCACAGACCTCCATATTGTTCCTTTGGTCAACATTTTTATTCATCCCTGAAGCCCACACCATGTCTGAGGAAACATCTCGCTGTGAACGTGCTGCTGTCTGAGTCTGTGTGTGCAGGAGAGTATTTCATGTTCCTGTACTACTTTGGTTCTGCATAAACAATGTCCGTCTTAAACAATGTCCGACCGCATAAACTTCTGACCAATCACAGTCGTTGCGGTCTGCATCAACGCGACGTGTATTAACATTGCTGAAGAGGTACGCGTCGGTTCGCGTAGGGTCAACGCAGAAATTGGGCTTTGAGGTATGCTACTCGATTTTTAGCCCAATTTTAACCCCAATTTCCAAGTCTTCCGTCTCCATAAAAATAAGCAGAAACAGTTGTGTTGTGTGAGATACCCAGTCTGTTTATTATCTGCCCTGATTTTAACTGCACCACAAGGGTGTTCTATTCAGCGTTTCTTATCAAAGACAATTTTTGTGTCTAATTGTATTTAATTATTTCACATTTTAAGGGGTTAATGGATTTAAATGCCCTAAATTAACAGAAATTACCCCACACACCCCAAAATTGACACAGTCCTAGAATCGCCACTGCTGTATATATGTGTTAATTAACCAGGGAAACAGGGAGAACCTGGGGTTCCTTGGCATTTGGCAGCAGATGAGACAGCCCCAGCGGCAGTAAATTAACACTATTAAATTGAATCATACATTCCACTCTGACAAGCACATCTTCACCCATGAAACCACAGTGGAGGGATACGCTGCCGGCGAACTGGCAACAGCAGCCAAATATGTTCTTAAAGCCTAGTTCAGACCCATGTTTTGTAATAGCCAACAGTGGAAGCCAAAAGCAGCCATCCGCTCGCCACATTGGCCACTCACCGCAGAGGAAGTGCGCACATCGTCACTTTGTCTCTGTCCAGACCCCAGGAAAAAAAAAAAAAAAGAATGCTCTAGCTTCAGCTAAGCTTCGGCACGCCATTAGCGCATTGCCCCACCGAAACTGAGAGACAGGCTTGTGTCCATCACTGCCAGACACTTTGGGTGGGCTCTCCCATGTCCTCCTCCCAGCTTCCAAACTTCTGCAGCCTATTGATATTAAAAAAACCACAGGTATGTGGCCATCATCAAGTGCATTATATATCTCTTAGACTTTTCCACTCACACCTTGGCAGCCCTTTCCCTCAACTGTGTGGCAAAACATCAAACTTTTTTTTTTTTTTTGCATATTTTCGGCTATGACAGAGAATTGATCAATCGATCCTCAAGGCTGAAACAATTAGCGTGCACATACTCATCACTGACGCATTTAGGCCTGCTGTGCAAAGAACAAGCAATCACAGTTCCATCAACCTACAATAGGGCTTCAGTAATTGCTCAAGGCTCCAAAACCACAGGCCAATTGCATGTTTCCTCTGTTCCCCACTGTAAGACCTCTTGCCTAGCACATAAAGTGAGAATAATTGATATTTATTCCCTGCCAGAGTTTATCTACTGTCGCACGAGAAATGCTGTGTGTGTGTGGGTGTGGGTGCATGTGTGTGAACCTAGTTTCTGTCACAGTATTTCATGATAATACTTGAAAATAAATCATCATCCCACTTAGAATTTCTATGGGAACAAATTCTTTGGCCGCTACAGTGATAAGTGGAAGAGATAATGCAATCCAATCCGTTTTCCACTTAACTCCAGAAAACTACAAGCTCTAGTGGATACCACTATAATTAAGAGGAAACACTACAAGCTAACGGATAGCATATATATGCTAGAGATGCTACATGTTTAAAACCCTATTCTCTCCCAAAATGTAAGTCACAGCAGTGCCTAGCTAGAATCCTCAATCACATATCGCTACCCAGCTCAGAGGGGGAGGGCTAGAACATTCTTTCTCTGAGACATAGGAAGCCAGCCACCACATCTGCTGTTTACACAATATCATTGGACAACTTAGCATGCTTAGAGGAGAACGCTAACCTCCAATTTGTGTTGATTGATGGTTGTGCCATTTTAAACTCAGTTAAAAGAAATACAAATTACACATAACCAAACACAGTGAAGAGTACCACTGTGGTATAATGTAGGTGTCTACGCCACAATAAAAACAAAAAATAACTATTAAAATGAGCACAATATTGTCCAAATATATAGTGCAGCTCATACATACATGTAAAAGTGGTTCACTATGGAGAGCATCAACGTTAACTTAATCTTATCCAGTCGAATCTAATGTAATCACAACACAGAGGACAATGCTGAAGACACAGAGGCTATTCTTCCTCACAAACAACGCTTTTTCTAAATATAATCTTTTGGTAATAAAGCTTTCATAAAGCTTCATCACAACGCTTTGTCACTCTCCCTGGGACTTCTTTTACACTACCTCATAGGCTAACATCCTGTTTTTCTCGATTGGCCTGCTATTGGATCTGACAAGCCAAAAAGAGCAAGATAAAGCCATTATTATCAAATATCACATGGGTTAGGATGTCAAGAGACAGAGGAGCACAATGACATACACACACACAGAATAACAGAAAGCCACAGAGACCCACTCTGAATCCCAAGCCCCCCATCCTTTAACATAGCATGTCTATTAACAATGTGCAAGTGTCTAAATTGCGACAGATGAATGGATGAATGTTTAGAGTTTATAAAACCTAGCTGTTTCTCAGTGGACGGAGCACAGTGGGTCAGTGCCATGAATTAGCGGTGTATTTGGAGAGGGCATCTGTGACAGTTTTCCATCTCATATAGCTGAGAATAATAGGAAGATCTAATGACAAATATATTATCCCGTTTCACACCAGCAATGCCTTTCTCAACCTTCCTTCCACCCTTTCTAATGTGTTGCTTTGTGAAAAATGAAATGGTTGTAGGCTTGTTATTGTGAAAAAGATATATTCCACATAGTTGGATATTATAACTGCTGGACAAACACTCACCCCCGCTCCCTGCACTCCCCCAGCCCTGGCCTCTTTTGTCCCGTGACACCGAAAGGAAAGACACCAGGTGACTATGAATCAAACAGTGACAAAATAATAAAATTCCACAGTGATAAGCAGGATTTCCATTCAGCCCAAATCTGCTGACAAGGCCCTCAGCGTCCCGGGGCCGGGGAGAGGTCTATTTTGGCACTCAGCTCGTTGTCAGCCTCTTTTAGGGGGAGAAAATTCAGATGATTCTTGAACACAATGTAGGCCCGCACTTATCCCAATTACAATTACAGCAATGCAAGGAACAACAGCAGCAAGATAAACAAGTCAAGGGATGTGGTCTTCGTCCAGTAAAGCATTTGCCTTTGCCTGATTGGAGTGGAGCTTTCCTCTGCCACTCCACCACTTGCCAGAGTGTGCCCCAAGATACCAGGAGTATACAAAGAGGAAATGATTAAAGTTTAAAACAAAAAAGAAAAGAGAAAGAAAGAAAACAGCAGCATTAAGCTTTTCCAACCATCGTGTTTAGCTGAGTATTGTTTGCCACTAATTGAGCTAGGCATGCCCATGACTGGAGGCACAACACCTTGATCTGATCTTGCAAAAGAGCCTGTTTGCTGTTGAGGCTGATACAGAAACAACACCGTAAACTCCCCTGCGCTGTAATTTATGGCAAACGTTCCACCCATTCTACATTAAGCATTCTGGAATTAATCTCCTAAACCACAGGCTGAATGTGTAGTTATTAATCTTAAAGATGTGTTAGATATGTACTTAGAATTTTTCGGTTACTAATGATTATGCAGTAATGAAGGGTAGGTCTGCATTTAAGACGTGTTGGAGTTTACCACTAAGCGCTTGTCAGTTTCGTTTTGCAATATTTCACAGTTGCAATAAAAGTATTAAAAAAAGCAATGTCTGCTGCAAGGGCGGCACCGTGGTGCAGCAGGTAGGTGTCGCAGTCACACAGCTCCAGGGGCCTTGTGGGTTCGATTCCCTCTCCGGGTGACTGTCTGTGAGGAGTGTGGTGTGTTCTCTCTGTGTCTGCGTGGGTTTCCTCCAGGTGATTGTCTTTGAGGAGTGAGGTGTGTTCTTCCTGTGTCTGTGTGGGTTTCCTCCAGATGACTGTCTGTGAGGAGTGTGGTGTGTTCTCCCTGTGTCTGCGTGGGTTTCCTCCAGGTGACTGACTGTGAGGAGTGTGGTGTGTTCTCCCTGTGTCTGCGTGGGTTTCCTCCAGGTGACTGTCTGTGAGGAGTGTGGTGTGTTCTCCCTGTGTCTGCGTGGGTTTCCTCCAGGTGACTGACTGTGAGGAGTGTGGTGTGTTCTCCCTGTGTCTGCGTGGGTTTCCTCCAGGTGACTGTCTGTGAGGAGTGTGGTGTGTACTCCCTGTGTCTGCGTGGGTTTCCTCCGGGTGACTGTCTGTGAGGAGTGTGGTGTGTTCTCCCTGTGTCTGCATGGGTTTCCTCCGGGTGATTGTCTTTGAGTAGTGTGGTGTGTTCTCCCTGTGTCTGTGTGGGTTTCCTCCAGATGACTGACTGTGAGGAGTGTGGTGTGTTCTCCTTGTGTCCGCGTGTGTTTCCTCCGGGTGACTGTCTGTGAGGAGTGTGGTGTGTTCTCCCTGTGTCCGCGTGTGTTTCCTCCGGGTGACTGTCTGTGAGGAGTGTGGTGTGTTCTACCTGTGTCTGCGTGGGTTTCCTCCGGGTGCTCCAGTTTCCTCCCACAGTCCAAAAACACACATTACAAATTACAAATGTGGTATGGATAGTTTAGAATCCCTTTTCCTGGCAAAAAAAAAACTTGAACTTGTCTCAATGTGCAATGAGTGAAAAATGATACTTATCGATGTACAGCATGACTTATTTTACTGGCAAATATATTAAGATTTAATAAGCAAGTATCATCAGGGATTTATTTGACTATTTACGCATAAAACGGCAAGGTCAGGAATTGCATGAGAACTGAAATTACACGCACCAGAACAAAAGTGCATATTTGGCCCAGCTCATCAACCTCAGAGAAAATGAGCAGGGTCACTGGCTCATCCTCAAGCGTGGGGGCAGTACTCAGAAAAGGTGCTTCTCCGAGCTCCTACGTCAGAGACGAGGATTAGCCGAAAGACTCGGCATCATTGCTTCCCAGCTTTGCCCTTGTCTTCAGGTTTAAGTTGTCAAAGGCCTGACAAAGTCTTGTTCATTTACTCTCCCCTTTTCCAGACCTCCCTGTTTTGGCACTCCGCCAGCATGCCCCCAGTCACCTCCTCACACAGCATGCGTTCACACAAGATACATCAGGCCTGAGAGAGGGGGAGAGAGAGTGAGAGAGAGAAAGTGAGAGTGAGAGAAAACTGCTACAATCTCTCTTCCTCTCCAGGGTGAACTAAAATGTGCCAAAGCTTTAGTGGACTCTCTAGAGAAGAACCATGTTTGGGACCTCTTCAGTGGACGATTCCTTAATAAAATGGCTTTGTGAAAGACGTGTGTTGAGTTTTACAACACTGTGCAAATGTTAAAAGCTAAAATGGCCATTGAGAAAAAAGCTATTAAAGGAAAATACAAACGTAGTTTGAAAAAAGTGCAGAATCCATGTTTTTATTCTAATATCAAACACTACTTTTGTGTACCCTACTGTGACTTTAATTCTGCCTTCCTCCAGATCTTAAAGCAGTGAATTACAACCATGTCCTTCAAACCTTGCCATCACTGACATCGTGTTTCCTTTCAAAGAGACACTAACACACACACAACCCACTGCCCTCAGCTGCTTTTGCCAATGTCCTTCTCATTTACGTCGGGAAGACATTTTGTGAAGATGATCTAATCCACTTACATAAAGGCAGCAAAGTCAACACAAAATGAGTGGATAAATTGGAATATAAAAAAACTGTTATTGGAAAATGAACACTGTATATAACTGTAGATAAACAATATTAAGACAGAAGACGATTGTATTTTCAGTTTTTGGCAACACAACTCAAACGATGGGTCTGAAAGGACGTGGATCCATCTGAAAGACATTACTGGTATTATGACATGTTTGGTGAAGAATTCCACAGCAATTATGAAGAACACTTCCGCTGAAACCGAACATTGCAGCCAGGAATTCAAACCCCTGATTGTGTAGTAAACCTGCATAGTTGGCTGCTTTGGGTAAATTCAGCACTATGTATTGTTTCTTCTAAAACATGATAATACTGTCTCTGCTCTGAAGAGTATTTGCAATATGATGCACATTAAGCTCACATTTACCCTGCCCCAGAGAACGTCTGTGCCTGGGCCTGCTTGTAATAGTGATACAATGTTAAACACTACAAATCTCTGGCTTTCAGTCTAATTTAGCTCTCCCCCACCAGCATCCTCCATTTAAAGCTATAATTCTTGCAATATTATCATAACTGCATGCATATTCTTTTGAATCTTTTTAAAGATTGGAGATTATAAAAGGGCAAGTTCTCACATCACTGCTACAGTATTAGCTGACAGAAGAAGTTGTGTGGGGGAATGACTGTCAGTATCAAACCACAGAATACCACACCCCATCCCCTACCCCTACACACACACACACACACACACACACATGTGGTCTCAATTAGTAAAAAAAATCTTGTTTTTACCCACCACTGAATAGAAAGGAAGGCTCTCAGGGCTGTTGTTTGTTGGCTAGACCTGCCGGAGAAATGGGCAGCAGTTCAATTTTACATAAATCGCGCCACTGTTTATTCACTTTTAAACAAAGAAGACTTCAAAGGGTAAAGAATGAACAGTGGGTATTATTCTGATCATCACAGTTTTATCAAATCATCGTTTATTCAGGTGGGTTTCCCGGGAAAAGTGTGTTTGGCATGTGTTCGGAAGTCAGCAAGTAAAAATACTCATCTTCCTAATCAGTGATGATGACACTATAAAATACTTTACTGCTCAATAACAAGAGAAATAAATCCATTAATAATTGCCCAACAGCAACATAGGATCAAATATTAACTGGGAATGTGTTTTTTTGTAGAATTCAACTGAAAGTAATTCCAGTCATGAGATTTGTTGTTGATGTTATGGTGCTTGTAAATTAGAAAAGACATTAGGGAGAATCTCCCAAAGCCTGTGTACTAACTCCACTCCATTACAATTGTAAAGGATATAATTCAAGACCCTGGGAAACATCATCAACAAATGCAATTAAATGATGACCCAGAATGCAAGCACAGTGCTTGGAAAGAGTGTCTACCCTGGTCATATTCACAGTACAATACAATAAAAATGGATTAGCAACCAGTGCATATCTTAATAATGTGATTAGTGTAGCACTCAGTGACACTCGACCACAGAGGGTCTTTCTTCAGTGCCCCACACAGTACATGCATTCCTCTCTCAGTCCACTCCTGCTTACCTCCCAATGCTGTCTGTTGAGGAATTAAGCAGGAGCTGTCGCCCCTGGCTTTCATTGGGAACCAGACTGTGTTCTCAGAAGGCCAGCGCAAGTGTGTGGGAGAGACAGAAGACAAACAAGCAGCACTGGGACCCAGGGGGATCATGGGGCAATAAGGTGGGGGCTTTGGATCAAAGTATACCTGCCCCTCGGGCCTTTTGGTGGAACACAAGCTGCTGCCAGCCCTGGAAAGGCTAAAGACGAAAGCCCTGGGCTCAAACGGTCATCCAACATCATTTTCGAGGGCTTTTTTGTTTGGTTTAATAACCTAAAAACTAAAAGAGGAAAAACATCCCTCGTGTGAACATGAAATTGAGACACTGTCAGAGGTTATTTAGACAGTCTGCTGCCTCGCTTGGCATTGTTGGCCATTAGGCAGTGTGAGAAACCCTTTTTGAACATCACTTTATAGATAAAAGGACATAAAGGAAGTTAAAATGTCAGAACGGCTTCTGATTCACTTCATATTTCAGTGGATTTTCCTTCAGAAATGGAATTCCTTCACAGCTTCTGACTGGTGCTATAGAAAATAAAATATTCCAACACTTTTACAGCCTGTGTTTTTAAGTGGCACTGACAGCGTATCTTCCCATGTTTTAGGTTGTACATTTAGGATCATAGAGCACTTCAGAGTTTCTTCAATGTATGATTCAGTACCTATTAAATACTTATCAGTTCCTGTTGGGTACTTAAATGTATGTACAGCCAAAGAAAATGAGGACAATGAGAAACTGGAGTGTAACCATGGTAACATTCTTATATTTACCATGTAATTTCCCATAATTTATGGTGTAAATTCTTTTAGTATGAATAGTATAAATACTATTGTCCTTTGTTCATGGCAGAACCATGATTATGTAACTACAAATTTGAGAAAAAGATTTTAATCTATTTAAGCTTAATCTAGGTCTGAGAAATGGGCCCTAGGTGTTGGATTGCAGTAAAATATTTTACTAACAAAGGGGTTAGGCCTCTGGTCCTCATAACATTTAGAGTACAATCGAAAGCAAAAGCATAAGAAGCTAGCTAGCGCTATGCTATCATTAGCCAATGCTACTTTTTCTCTAAAAAGATGTGCTATTTGCTAAGAGTTCTCCACAAGTTTGGGGAGAGTTTATAGCTGAGGTTTAGGAATTTCTCACTGTGTCTTAACTGATGTCTTTAATCATGTCCTACATTGAAACATATTACATCTCCTACTGAACATACCACTTAGCCCAACATAGTACCCCGAGCATTACTTACACAGGGCATTTAGAGCCTGTGCTGGACACCCCTGAATAAATAAATATGACTGCTTTTCGAAAGCTACTGCTTCATCATTTCCGATAATTGCTGACCTTTTCAATAGCCTTTTCATACTCAATAAAAAAGTGAGAAGCATTCCCGCCCACTGAGTCACTGCAGTTCACATGTGCTGCTAATGCAGTAATCACCTGTAAACACTGAGGGGAAACCCTTTACAGAGTCATTAAACTGAACCCCCTATTTTTCTCCATGGAGGCCTCAACAGGGGCTCAAGTGTTTGGGAAACTCTTTCCGCATTTGTTGATGCTACAATACACTGTAGATTTAATATATTATTAACAGGGTCATATTTCCACGTCTGTGGAAACAGCCTGGTGTTCTCTGTCATGGGTGAAAGAGAAGAGAGGAAGCGTGGCTCATGGAAACGTGCTCCTGCTCACAATCCTCTGTTGTTCATGAAGCCCACCATTCACACACATACAGTGGAGTTAGTCATAGTCTTTAAGTATGACCTACGAAACACTCTGGAATCAAGCCCATTCCCACTTTTACTGTATGAAAGACTGAACGCTGTGGATTAAGTATATAAACAAGCCAATTTGTGTTCCTTTGGTCCTGTACTGCTGTAGGTAATGGATGCTCTAGTTCAAACACAGCTCCACTCATATTTCTTACAGTAATAATCTAGCTTTTGATGATCGTACTCACAGAACTGCTGTATATGCGGCTTTATTAGATAATCATAAGGTGCAGTATCCATCCATTGCTAGCACATAGCTACAGTGTATACAGCAATAGTTTATTTAATCATTCTAAAAGCTCACAATATAAGTGTATAGTTCATAGAGTAGAACTGAGTTGAATGGAAGTGCTTCACCTTAAACACAGTAAACCTGGCATGTCCAAAAATGGTTTTAACTGCAAATAAAATGTCTGAGTTTGTTTGGTACCTCCACAGCAAAGAAATCTGTTGGTAAGTTTAAAACTGCCTTTGCAATTCAAAACTTTCTGAATTTTGTAGTTTGTATCTGAATTTTGGGAAATTTGTGGAATTCCCCTTTGAAAACATAAGTGAGAAGGAAAAACTCTCATTGGAGCAATGTTTTCCTCTCTGAGGCAACGGTTCTTAAATTGGTCTGCAGGGACCCTCTGAGGATCTTTATGGACTGGTAGACGAAACAATGGGTTGAATAGCCTCCAAACAATGTTAAGGGATTTCCTTATACGGCCAAGACGGCTTTATGAACATTTATTCTCCAGAAAGTCTACTGTAGGTTCAGTAAAGTACTGGTGGTGTTAACCTTGTGCAGAATGTGTGGAGGTGAGGCAATAACTGGGTGAGACACAGATTCAGTGTCTTATTTTACGTAATAGGGTGGCTTAGTTACGGACTGACACAAAGTCTAACAGTCTCCGAGAAGGCAGCGATGATGATCTTAAGTGCTAACAGTGGAGCCATTCTTTCCAAAACATCATCTTATTTTAAACACTCAAATGTTCCTCAAAAACAGCTGCTGCACACAAACTGTAGGGGCACCTATGGTTCTTCGCAAACAGTCACTGTATGGGTGAAAACCCATGACGCAGGCAATAAAATTTTCCTTAACGCAAAAACACTGTCCCCTCCCCAACATCCCTGGGCTTTCCATCTGGTTTTCTGCCTCCGTGTAGGACTTGTTTAATTAAAGTCTGAACGCAGGTGTACAGTCAAGGAAAATGTTCCTGACTGGCTTAGCTTGTAGACTGGCAGTGGGCAATTTCGGTTGCAACATGAGCTCCTGTTCGTAGCCAAGATACTGATGAATTCCAAAGTAAATGGAAGAAATTCTGTAAATGTACTGGAATAGAATCCATTTCTCTGTAACTGAATATATAATTTGCAATGCATTAGTCGTTTATTTTGGGCAAGGCATGAAGGTTACAACAATTTTCAAATACAACCAAATTCGTGGAAACCTTGAGAGTTAGGCCATGAAACTTCGAGAAATTATAATTAATCCAATTTTCGATTCTGGATAAACAGTTTACCCGTGGATATTCAACACTGGATATGTATATATACATGGGAATTGTTTCCACGGAGACTCCACAAACATGTTTCATTTCATTACCATTGCACAGAGACACAGAGACTTTCCTAGAGAGCACACAATCAGAGCTAATTCCGTGCAAAATGATTTCCAGGCCATTGGAATGGAGAAGCTAATTACCATTAAGCCGATTCAGTCCTTCTCCTCTCTGGAAACTTGTTGCCAGTGACACACTCTCTTTCATGACCTTGTAATTTCACTGCCCCGGTTGTATTTTCTGACCCCGCTCTGCCCACCTACACGGCCGAATCAGCACAGCCGCCTGCTGTTGTTTGTGGTCTTTATTCCTACACCACCTGGCAGAGAGGAAAAGGAAATTGGGGGCTCGGGTCAGGAATGACAGCCTAGCTCCTCATTCATTTCAACTAGGCCTTGCTCAATTAACTAAGAGCCAGGCCAGCGATGAGGAAATGCCCTGCAACCCAATCTGTCCGCAAAACTCGAATAGGAAAACAAGAAAAAAGGCCTGTGTTACTAACTTTATATTCCACTGAGCCACAGAACCCTGAGCCGAACCCAAGAGAACAGCAGGATTACATTGAGCTTAAAGGCGGTTACTCTGATATTTTAAAACAACCTTGTACAAGGGTTTACTCTTTTGTGGCTAACGCCAGTAAGTTCTCGCTCACTTTTGAAGGTATCCACGGTTGTAATCAGAAACCTTTTGGACTTTGTGTTGATTCTACTGAGTCTTAAACTCCTGACCTCACTGTTGTTCTCAAGGCTGAATGTGATCAGATCTTTACAGAAATGTTACAGTATCCAACTCTTAATCAATACACTTCATTTCAGAATGAGCGCTGAATGAACAAATGTGACCTCAAGCTTTCAGTTCTGAAATTGTTCCAGTTTTACTAGAACACCACGTACAATATTTAAAAGAACACTATGCGATATTTTACTTTACAATTACAGCATCGAAATCGAATTGTGATGTGTCACTGACCTGTGATAGGGAGAACGGAGCCTTTGTTTTTGCTACTCCTGGCTCAGCACTGCAGAAACTGCACTATGTAATTTTTTTAAAGGAGGGTAGGAAACCCCTCCCTGCTGATTTCACACTAGGGGGAACCCATGGAGCAGAAAATCCAAATTCATACCTATTGTTCCTTTAAAATATGGTAATACAAAAATAAATAAATAAATAA